>NW_013952642.1:604515-609365 GCF_001266775.1 Austrofundulus limnaeus | reverse complement strand
AATAATCCATACCATTATGTTCACATGACGAGCTCCATCTATGACTTTTTATTGTAAAAAGTGAAAGAAAAAAGAGAGATGTTTATGTCTTTATTTTTAGAAACTAAACATAACGGTGGTAGGATTTTTGCATCAGACTGTCAACAGGAACCAACACAATATATGTGTTAGATGTCGCAACACATATATGTCAGTGAATTCATATAAACTAATTTAATCCTTGGAGCTCTGCGAGGTGTCCCACATTCAACATTAAAATTCTTCTTAGAAAAGCAGCAGGCCCCATTCTGACTCAGAAAATTATTGCTTTAATAGAGCAGTACTGAATACAGTACAAAATGAGCACCTTAGAATCCCATTCATGTCATCAGTAATTTGTAGTTTCTCATTCAARTAAGTCAGGGAAAGAAATTTTTAAAGTCCAGCTTTAGACCTTTTTTGACACAAAGTCAGTGATTTGTGTCATTTARCGTTATGTCGGTGTAGGAGAGCTGAACGTCTGAAACTGACAGAGACGTGAGTGGGTGTGACTGATCATTTTGATGTTTTTCCACTTTGTTGAACAAACCGTTAAGTGTAATATGTACTGTATAAAATCTTAGCAATTAAATTTCACAAACCACAGGTCAGAACTGAGGTGTTCTTTAATGCCTCTTCACGCCAAAGAGGTCTGTGTTTGAATCTCTGTGCAAGACCTCCTCAGTTGTAAATATTAATATATACAAGTGAATAAAATGACACACAACTGCTTATACGTTTTAGTAACAGCGACGCTGGGCAGAAACAAACAAAAAAATGTTTGTGTGCAGATTCTCCCCCATCCAAGTCATGGTCATTTTAAGTTCTTGCAAAGGAGGAAGGAAAATCAACTTTTTTTTCTTTTTCCTGAAGAAATTTGCCCTCTCATTCAGAAGAGTTCTCAAAAAGACACAAAAAAGKGTTTGGATCGGAGGTGAAACGACTTCAAGAACAAAACTCCAAATACCCTTTATTCAAGCGACACAAACAGGACTTGAGAAAGGCTTTTCTTACACTTAGATTATTAATTTATTTATTTGCATAGAAGTAGAAATCCTGGCCTTGTTTTCTTTTCTTTTCTTTTCAATCCACTGAGTTTGCTGACTACGTATGAAGAGAAACTTTTTAAATTAAAAATGAAGATTTGTGCACTACAGCTGAGCGATCCATAGGTAAACCCTTTTGGGTCTAAAATAACCGTCTATTTAGATTCTGAGAATATAGCCAGCGTAGGGCTTAAGGAGGCTTTACAATGTAGCTGCACTGTCTAGGCACAGGCTGCCAACTTCCTTAACCACATATTAAACCTTGGTTCACCTATCAATCTTCCTGACAGGGACATTTAAGCGAGCAATATGGATGCCATCAAAGCATTGAAATGCTTAAACGACCTGGTATGACTGGTGTAAGCAAGCGAGAACAGATCTCCTTCCCATAGCAACTATCCCTACACTTAAGGCTGATGTCATGTTACTTTCTTAGAGCATTATAGAGAGAGACAGGGTGTGTTTACTACAGCCCCTCCGGCTTCAGATAAAATATTCATGAAGACAAATAGTATTCAGTCTGGTCTGCAGCCACGGCATGAAAGTCAAATTTGGCCATCTGCACCAAAACAGGGGATTATGAGCTCTGAGAGACCTCATTTAGGCCTGACGCAACACTATAGGGATGGTAAAAAGTTACGGTAACGCAAACGGATTCAGGCAAAAGCTATGGTTTATTACACCGTGGTTTGTCAAAGTGCTAAAGTTTGCAGCTTAGGAAAAAATTGCTGCAATTAGCACCGGTCCAAGAAGAGCAAATAAATCCAGTTTGCTGCTGCCTTGGCAAGATCGATAAGTATCAGGCTGTTTTTTTTTTTTTTTTTGTGTGCATGCCGCCTCTAGGAAACAGCCATAACCTCCCACTCAACACTCAGGTGTGACAAAAGCTTTCACTTTCTTTGCTTTAATTTGTTTCCAAAGTCACTGACAGCCATATCAATAAAAGCATACACCAACAATGTGAGGTTGTTTGACCTCGGAGGACAATCCAATTGTTCCAGTAGCAAAAAAAATAAATAAATAAAACAAAATGAAACAGGTGTCTCGTGTGATATTAGCGTCTCACAAGACAAGAACAGTCCTTACCTAGAAGTGAACGCCTGCGAGTCTGTGAGCTGCCACATCCGGCGCATTCAGAAAACTTGGACCAAGCAGTGAGAGCGCAGTCATCTTTGCAAGCCACCCGGCACTCTCTGATCTGAGACGGGAGGGGACCAGCCCACTGCAAGCACTCGGTCATATTGGCCGGCTCTCCTTTCTCCCCGACACAACTGACCCCTGCAAACAGACAACAATTTATTCCAATTTCCTCAACAAGTTAATGCAGGTACTAGTATTGTAATGATATGTGGTCTCACAGCAGAACAAAACACTTSGCGTATTTCTTACATTTCTTTTTTCATTGCAAATAAAACAAAGAAGCACAAACTGGATTTTTTATAGGCTATAATTAAATTGACAGTGTAACTCAATGCAAACTCTCACCAGAAACAAATATTCCAATTTTCAGATCCAGAAACCATTTACCATTTTTAGTTCTTTCTTTTTCTTTTCTTTTTTTTTTTCGGTGCATGTTTTTAGGAGTATTTTTCGCTCAGTTTAGCTCCTTGCTGGTCAATGAGTCTGCTAAATCTGTGCAAGAGGAAGGAGGGACACTTGTACACACCACCGAATTTCCAGATGAGCGGACCTCAGCTTCAGCAAAACACATAAACTTTCAGTCTAACAAAGTCACCCCCCCAAAAAAGGGAGAATTTCTCATGCAAACGCCTCAGTGTCTTTGAGGATCCACTGATCTCCAAACATGCCTTGAATCCATTGTATTGATTTAGATTTGACTTTTAAATTTTGCCCCCTGCCAAATCCTGCCTGGTTTCTACATGTCTGCCAAGGATGCGTGGGGTATATTTACATACAAGACACCTAAAGGATGAAAGCTGTTATTAAYGTACGGTTATGTAAAACTCTAAATCACAAAAGAAAACGAGGATCTTTTATTCAGAATACACAATGAAAGGTTGAAAAAGTTCAAGTTTTAAGGACGCATTAGAGTTTAATATGAATTTTCCAACAAACAGTTTGAAAAATAAAAGTCATCTTTCAAAGAAGCTGGAGAACAGTTCAGCTGTTATCACTGCAGGATTGATTGCATGACTTCATTAACATTTTTATTTCTGTTTTAATACCTTTCCTCTCCACCACTGACAACCTCATTCTGTCATCCTTAGTGACTTTTATTAGCACAGCCCCTCTGACTTTGAACTCTCGGCCATCCTTTTTAACATAATTATTTTAGTTTCAGACTGCTCGCGGCCATTTGTGTGGCCTTTAGAAASTCTCTTCTCTCAAATGGTTACAATTTCCTCTCTGTGTTTCTGCCTGTGCCATGAATTGTCTGTGTTTATACAGCTCCTAACGAATGAGCATCTCTGGTACCCGTTTTAAAAYGCCACATCTTGTTTTCACCACTCAGGTTTTAAAGATTGGCAAGTTAAGGTTGTTGAGGTAAAAAGGCATATTTTAAAAATCTGACTCTTTACACAACTCGGAAAAAATCATACCCACCCACTTACCTAACATCAGATATAATTTCCACAATAATTCTGCTGCACTGCTTGTATAATGTTTAAAGCACTTTATAAAACATAAACTTAGATAATCATGGCCAATAAGCCACATCACTTCTGCAGATAAAGATCACGAGCATGATTCATTTTCCATTTTAACACCTCCAATTCCACAAAAAAAGAACTCTATTGCATCATGATGGTTATTGATTACTCATAAATTATTAAATAATGTTTTACAAAGGTTTTGCAGGTTGGTATGATAGATTTATCGAAGCTAACAATGAGAATTAATCTCAATGTGCTCAAAATTTTCAGACACTCTGAGCTTTTAGAACATATTTCATCTCTTTTTTGGGGTAATGCATCAGGACGAAGAGTATTATATTAAACTCGTGGCTTTTTTAAAGCAATTAAAACAAACACGAAACAATTAAATAAACGTCCACAATAGGGCTCCATTGCTTCTCATTTTCTTGTAGTTTTTGAGAAGCTTCAAATAGAAAAACAGCTTTATACAACCTGTATGGTTTCAGGGTAAATGGTGTGTGTCAAAGTGCAAACTAGGAAATTGTCCATTTACCCGCTGAAAAAAGATTGTGTCAAGGCATAGAAGAAGGACATTTTTTTCTGTATTCTCTGTGTCCCAAAGCACATAAGCCTCCATGATTCTAAAATAGAAGAAACTGGAAACCATAAATGGTTTTATACATGTGACCTTCTAGCCAAACAGAGTCATTAAGGCCAGAAGGTCTTGGTCCAAGCTACTGGCTACGATACAATGTGTGTGTGTGTGTGTGTGTACGCGTGTGTGTGTGTGGGAGAAACCGGGCAATGAGCATCACCTCATTACCACTGTCCCTACAGTTAAACTCGCTGATGGCAGCATTATACTGTTGGGATGTGTTTCTGCAACTTGGATGCCAGTCAAGACAGAGGGAAAGATGGGCTGCACAAAAATACAACGCAGAATAAATCTGAGTCAAAACTTCATTTTGTTTTGAATCGGTTAAGTTAGATTTAGATTTTTTTTTAAAAAAACCAATTACAGATGTATTTTAATCCAGGGTATAGGATCATGGAATGGTCTGGAAGATGATCTTAAAAATGCTAGATCAATGTATATATTTAGGCTACACATTCTCACTCCCAACTCGTCACATATTGACGTTYAAGGTAAGGTTCCCTCTGCGTCTTATTTGGACGCAGAAGGTACCCC
>NW_013952642.1:586100-603175 GCF_001266775.1 Austrofundulus limnaeus | reverse complement strand
TATATATAGTCAGTAGAACTGTCCAGTCCAAATTATCTCCTGAGCCACATCAACAAAATATTATTTAAATAGGAGGCAATGAAAAATAACATTAAAAAAGGCGAAAAACAAATATATTTTCTTGTTTTTAAATGATAAATGTTCCTTTACAGCAAAATATGTTATTACTGTACATCACTTTATTGGTAATCTGTGATTTTAAAAAATATATAATGAATTTATTTTTAACTGTTGCTAAGATTTGTTCTTTCCATTCTGATTTAGGTCAAACATCAAGCAGCACTGTGTTCTATATGATTATAAAGGAAGGGAACAAAACACACGTTTACTGGAGAAATGATCGTTGCAATGTTTCCATCTCTTATATAAGTAGCACTCTCTGAAAGGTTATTTTATTTTTTCATGCTAACAGTATAAAAAAYGATGGAAACAAGTGACATGAAGTGGTAGCAGCTGTCTGAAGAACAAAATGACAATAGGTCAGGGTTAATACTTACCTCTTGTTTCTAACCCATTTCCACAYGCTTCTCCTGATCCAGATAATCCTCGCCTTACAGAATCAGGGACCAGAGTACAACTGTGCCACTTGTGCATCCTCCATCTGCAAATACCAAGACGATAGATGATAAAGTTCTGCTGCAGTTTTAAAACAAATACTACATTGTTATCACTCTTGTTAGTTTGTATCTAATGATACTGAGCTGCAGGATGTAATGTYATTGTTGTTGACAGAAAAAAATGCCATTAAATCTGTGCAGTTTTAATGGCCCTCTGGTTTGGTGTTAATCCTGCAGGCAGCACAAATGAATAKTAGACACTTTTTTTGATTAGTATACTTTCTCTTCTGAGTGAAGTTGGGAGGCAGATCCAGRCATGTTGACAGTAAACACCAAAACAAACACCCGTATTAGTTTAGACCTTGTAACCGCATGTCTAATATGTATTTGCATCATTATGAGTTGTGCAATAATACAGAATAATGACTTCGAAAAGGAAGACAGAGACTGAGACCCSGTTGTAAATGATTGTTCCCCTTGTTTATTTATTTTTAGAATAGCAGGTGGTAAAATTTGAACCATAATAAATCGTTTTTACACTTGTTAATGTCTTACATTTTTAATTAAAGCATCATTTGCATGATGAATTAAATTTGTTACTTTGACAGCAATGATACTGTTTGTTTTTTGTTTTGTTCTTGTTTTTTTCCAAATGGATTTAAAAAAATCAATGTGCATGTATCCATATCAAACTGTTCAGTTCAATACACAYTATGTGTCAAACAATGCAGATTTTTAAAATGTATTTTATCAACTTGTCTTCTGAAGATGCTCTGTGTTGAAGGATCAGTGGATCTGTGTTCGWCTACTCCATCTAGGCTGCATTGACGAGCACAGATCCACTGAGAAACCTGCTGTTTCAGCAACATTTCATTTAAGAACTATRCTGTTGAGCYTAAACAAAYGTTCATAATTGATTTCAATAAAKTRGAAGTTAATAAGGGCATGGAAATGTTTGGTTTTTTTGTATAAAAAAAACAAACTTTGAAACTAAAGTATCAAACCAAATYGAATCGTGAATTTTTGGTATTGTTGCACATCTAATAAAAAGGTCTGTCTATATATCTAACCATCTGGTAGGATGTTGACATTTTTTAAGTTATAAATCCAAGAGTTTTCTCCTGTCAAAATGTATTTTCTTCATTTTTTTATGATAGTTCACTTTTATTTATCAATTTGTTGCTTAACTACAGAAAGCTAATTGCAGTTTGAATTCATGACCTTTCAACAAACAATTAATTACACGGATCAAAGCAATCAAATCGTAATTAATTAAGAAGGCTTCTTCTCTGCCTCTGTTGCGTTCTGCCTGTCCTTTATTTTGACAAATCTACTTTCAATCTGTTTCACTTCGAAGTCTGAAGGACCTGAGAGTGCTGCAGGCATTAGTATGTACTTGTGAATGACTGTAGTTGTAGAGAGGTCATTTAAACTCCAGTATTTTCATTATTACTTGAATGTTATATTTTAGTTTGAAAGCATTTTTAATTAAGTATTTACCTTGACACATTTAAAAAGTACTTGTCTATATGATCAAAAATAATTGACTATTCTCCTTTTTAAGATAATTTAGTATTTTAATTTTACTAATTTATAATGGGAGACATTCCACGTCTTGGGACGTGGAATGTCACTTCTCTGGTGGGGAAGGAGCCGGAGCTCGTGTGCGAGGCNAGAGGGAGGTCTGGGCCTCCCTTCTGAAGCTGCTGCCCCCGCGACCCGACCCCGGATAGGCGGAAGAAAATGGATGGATGGATGGATGGATATAATGGGAGAGTTGCCTTTATGATTAAAATAACTTAATGAATCACCTAATGTACTAATAAGAAATAAAATATGATAAAAGGTACTTTTTACCTGTAAACTGGACACACACCAACTGAGTCACATTCCCTTTCTTCATACAATGTGTCCGGACACTCTTGGCCTCCACTAGTTGGCATCTGAATGATGGTTCTGTACCGAGACTGTGTGGCAGCGGTTGAATTCTCTGTAAAACACAAAAGTCAAACTTACAAAAAAATAAAAATAAATAAAATAAAAAAAGGTCTGTGTACAATCACACAATATTTTCACAGGCAATTTAAATGAGGAAAAGAAGGATGATAGGACAACAAGTGCCTGGTAATTGTCTCGGATGTCAAACAGATAAAGATTGAATATCAGCAGAGCGAGATGACATCTCAAAGAGACAGCMGAAGAAACAAGAGGCCTCAGAATTGATCTGATTCTGATTAGCGTGCCCTTGATGGCTGTGATGTCCTCCRCTCCATTGCAGTCTGTTCTCGGACACACCACCCTGTAATGGCTTCATTTGGCTCGAGCTCCAAGGCTCATTACACTACACTAATTACAAAACACTGAAAATGCTGCAATTAAGAAAGTGATTACATCGTCAGCAGGCCCAGTGGACWACAGCATATTTACAGAGATGAGATGCCTTCTCAGTTCTTCTAAAAAAAATTACATTTTTTTTCTGATTTTCCAGATACTACAGTACACATATAATATCATTAAATACCCATTTTCCTCTTGATGTGTCGGTTCAACGTTATGAACATTTGCCATTATCATTTGCACTGAAAGGTAATTCTTAACCATAAAATAATATGTTTGAAGTTAACAAACAGCTGTCAGGTGAACRCACACATTTCCAATATTGTATACCATGCAAGTTGTTATATACGGAGCCTGCGAGGGGACATGGGGAATTTTTTTCTTTTGCGTTCCCATGCAATACTATTGCGTTACCTCACAATATCTTTGCGTTACCTCGCAATACTTTTTACGTTACCTCGCAATACCTTTTGCGTTACCTCGCAATATTGTTTTGCGTTCCCACGCAAAAGTTTGATTTTGAATATGAACTGAATGAAATCAGACTTTTATTTTGAAATATCCGGTTACCAAAACAGGATGTGTCACCACAGTTAGTGAAATTGACATTGATGTTGCGTGGCTGCACTGTGTTAAAATATTGGCATATGACATACTTCCATGCGTAGTTGTGTGATATACTCATTCTAAAGCTGAAGTAGGCTAACTCGCTAATGGTGAACTTGTGAATTTGTTGTTAAACCGGCAGGCACAACAGTGATAAATGACTTTTGCAAGGGAATGCAAAAGGTATTGCGAGGTAACGCAATACTGTTGCGTGGGAACACAAAAGAAAAAAATATCCCATGTCCACTCATGGGCTCCAAAGTTATAAAATGTTTAAGAATTCAGAAATACTTTCTGAATATTGAAAAATGCAGCTTTGTTAGGCTGATTTTCTTTCGCTATTATCTGATTATAATATAGCATTTAAAAATGTTGACCTTTAAAAAGTCCTTGAGAAAAAGGTTACCGCCATCATTAAATAGCTGATTGATTCCCAAGAGGTTACCTAATCATTAGACAGCAGTTTCTAAAGTAGTTTTATGTAGAAATCCATGTAAAGAGCTACCTGTGAGGCAGGCTGAGGGGCAGGCTGTCCATTCACTGAACGGTGTCACCACGCAGTCCTTTTTGCAGGGAAGCCAACAGGACTGGACACTTTCTGGACGAGAAGACTCTAAACAYCTAAAGAAACAGGCAAACAGTCATTACAAACTCCAAACACCRTGGTGAATGATAAAAGACACGGTTTCTAAAGCGGTAAAAAGGGTGGAGAGCAAGAGTGTGGCGAAACAAATGCCCCGTCCTTCACATGTTTCCCCACAGGATACATGATTGATTATRCGCCGTCCTGCTTGAACGCTCGGACAAAAAGGTTTATGTGCACATTTTTTAGTTCACCGGTTTTGCTTCATGATAAAAAAAATAATTGTTGGTATTATTAATTACTCAACTGAACCATTATTTTGTTTGTTTAACGGCATGTTTTAATGTAAAAAGTCAGAAAACAGAAAAATGGATGTGTGGCTGCTAATTAAACCAATAAAATGTGAGAACAAACAGCTCAACTGTGTAACTCATACACCTTCAAAAGGTGCTAAAATGTTAATATTGATCATTTTCTTGTGGTAAAGAACAAAACAAAACAGTTTTTATTCAGGCTGATGAGTAKTTTAGATGATGTTTTAGTCCTTGTTGTATTTTCTGTGTTAGAGCTCTAAAGAGATGAGGATTATTTCAGCTACAGTATGTAAAAATCAAATAAGTCACGAGCTTTGATGTCTTTATCAACTAGCAGGCAAACTCCTCCTCCTCGACACGCAGGCGTGCATGCACAGCCTTCCAAATTTCATTTCAGACACAGTTACATTTTCTTTCTCGACAACCAGATCCAGGTCTCACTAGAGGCCCAGCGTGATGCCACATCCCACCAGCTGCAAGAAAAGCCAGCATGGACAGGAACGAGATCAAAGTATGCCAAAGCATGAGAAGGCAGGATATATAAAACCTTTCCTTTTCCGAGCTTTATCCCCTCTCTTCGCTCACCATTTTTTTTGCATTGGCACTGATGTATGCCAGAGGGCATGGCAACGCAACAAAGCAGCTGGGGGAATATTGTGGGATTTGCCCAAAATGAGGACGTTACACTCACAGTCAAGATCATGGTGCTCAGCTGACGACACTGGGAGGACTCAGTCTCTATAATATTTATAGGGATGCAATAAAAATTACTGAGTGTKCATGATGTTAAATAGGTGCAATGCTTATAATACTATTACACAATTGTGATAAGTTAAAAATCGCATTGAACTTATCACAAATAGGTAATTTTTCATAATATTGAGATAATATTGTTACACAGATGTGTTGCTAAATACTCAATTTTCAGAAAAAAGAAAAAAGAAAAGCAGAAATAATAAGTGAAAATCAATCTAACATTAGCCTGCAGGCAGGCTCTGGACTGAGATGAAGAAAAGAAAAAAAAAACATAAAGCTTTTTGTTGAGCCGCGGCTCTCTGCAGAGATTATTGCCCACCATGAAATGCTAAGATGTTTGCTGACTCAAGTGACCCTTTTCCAGCAGCACAGCATCAGTTGTGTTTGGAGTTTGCTGCTCCTCAGATGGAGACAAATCAAAAACATTAAAACATGATTTTTTGGCGATCAACAAACAGAAAATATAATAGAAATAGAGCTTTTTCATGTCTTCTTTTTGTTCAGTACAAAAAAAAAGTGGAATCATTTTTTTGTAATTATTAGTCCTGAAGCATAATTTGAGGTTTGATAAGCTWTGCTAAATATGGGCTCATATCAGCAAAATCCCAAGCAAACAGGACACAGATTTGATGGGTGGAACAAAATATCTTTTTTTTTTTTTGTATAAACACACCAGCTAACTTTTTACTAACTGTCAAAATCATCTCCAATGAATGGCAACCTACAGGTCCAAGCTCGAGGTGCTGTTTYCATTAAATGAACACTTTGCTGCCATATGAATAGAAGCAAAGTGATTAAATTCACAGCACACTGTACATGCGAAATCTGTTGGTGGAGCAGAAATGACAGCTTTCATTAAAGCTTTTGTGGCGGGAGACAGGGCGAGCATGGGAAAAAAAAGTCTCTCCATAATCCATTTTATGGGCCTGTCAATAATATGTTGAGYTAAAGAAGGGCAAACTTTGTGAATTATTTATAAATCTGTCTTTCTGGTGTGGGCTTTAACATCATTAAAGTGACAGCACAAAAGCCCTTAGCAGTGTTTGATATTGTATTGCTGAAAGAGAAGGATAATGGGGGAGCAGAGGCAAGATGAATTTCTGGTTCACACAGACACAGTTGCACACACACACACACACACACACACACACACACACACAAACTCACAACAAGACTACAAAATACAGAATGAATGCATAAAGGAAGATGTCAGTTCACAAAACTCTGGGGATATGTTTTCTCTGTGTATCAAGTCCTTTGAGTCATCTTTAAATACCAGAACAATTCTCACATTCTAAAGTAAGACATTTTCTGATAAATGGAGCTTGGGTGAGAATTTTTTTTTATGAAGAACATGATCACATCTCTAACTACCTACTCATTTTCTCACTAATTTATCATCTGACTCATTTTCTTGTATCTAAAAGTAATCAAAGCAGCAGTGAAAAGAGAGAGAGAGAGAGAGAAAGAAAGCACATTGTGTTTTAAATGATAGTTCCCTTCTTATGTTGGTAAAATTATTCTTATTGTCTTTAATTACATCTGGAATGTGAACACTAAGTAGAAAGCACTCMTTTCTTTAATTTGATAGAAAAAAATCCATCTGGTAGAGAAAACAAATGTGTACACGTGTTAGGATTTGTACACTGATAAAAAATAACTTGTAAGATTTACTTGAAAAAAATCCTTGTAGCAATTTGCACTAACGTTTGATAAGTAAATTTAAATGTTACAAATTCAAGTAATATTTACTCATCATTATCTAGTAAAAGTTACTAAGAATATATTTAAAAATTTGTGAGTAAATCAGGTAAATTTAATTTAATTTGATCAAGTATATTTAAAAGAAGTAAATAAGCAAATTAAGTAAAATTTACCTGATTTAGTCACAAATCTGTTGAGATTTTTCAAGTAAATCTTACAAGTTCTTTATGTCAGTGCACATGCATTGAGCACATATTGTAGCATGACACCTCACAGCTACAGAGAGAGGTGTAGCTCTTTGTTGTAGTTCAAGACTTCCCCACCAGGTGGCAGTTTTGAAGAACCTTTATTGGATTCTTCTTCATGAACAACACAGACAAAGTGAAACTCACAGGTCTTATCAATGACTAGGCCTACCACTCTCACTTATGGTTACTTCTGCTGAACGCTTTAACACAAGTTAACAAATAATGAACACACAAGTTAGAGTAACACAACAGACTAATTGCTGAAAGAACTATTTTAACCAATTCCCTAAAATGATTTGACAACAACAAACTTGAATCCTACCCACAATCCTCCACTGCAGTCACATGACAAACAGCCAAACACAGCAGAATGCTATAATATGCATTCCCTGTTCCCTGACAACTAAATATCACCTACATTATGCCATCAAACTATTGCACACCAACAAATGTATTCWAGCAAAAGAAACCAGACAACTTATGTTTTATTTCCACCATGTCTTGTCCTCTCCTTGAAAAGTGAAGCAAGGGAATGAGGAGCAACAGCCTTTGTGTGTGCATGCACCCTCAGTTTTAGCCCAGAAGAGTAGAAGTTACTTAATATATTCATATTAATGTGCTGTCCAGAAAAAAGTACTTAAATATTAGTGGTAAAAAAAGAGCATTTACTTTTTTGTCTACAGCACTATTGAAATATAATATAATGTGTATTGTTTATTTAGTAAATTCTGATAGTTTAGAGATTTTGATGTTTTTTGTAAAATTTAAAAAGAATAATTAAATAAATGTTACTACACCCAAAAGTTTGTTTTTTCAGTGTAGAGAACTGTATGTAAGGAACAAATACTAGTAAGAACCAATGAAACACACAATCCAAAAAAAAAATAATACTGCACAGCAAAACAGTATCTAATGCATTCACACTGCATTGCACATGGAAMACTGTCTCAAAGCTGCCAGCACACCTTTTATTTACGACGGGACCAGCATTCATCTTCATGCAGCTGACTTTACGACTCTGGACACCAGCAGCACAGGCAGAAGTCTCATTCCACGGGCTTGTTCCATTAAGATCAGCCGAGGTATTCACAAAACAGGGACCCCAAGCTGAAGCCTCCCAGTAAAATACCRTACAGGGATGGTTGTTGCAGACTCGCCACTCCTCTAAGGCTGGAGCTGCTGGGCAGGCTTTCCCCTCTGGATGTGAACACATAAAGAAAATGGATAAAGAATCAAAAAGAAAGAAAAAATACACTATATGGTATCTTGAAAATAAAAGGTGTACATTGATGTATTGCCTAAAGCTACAACATGGCAATCCTTTTTTTTTTTTTGATGCTCGCTCTGCTTTAGCTGTCATATTCCATTTAATATATATGACAACATATAGCTTCAACATCTCTCAATCTGCAAACAGGTGATGTTAAAAAAGAAAAAAAAAACACTCAAGGTGGTTTTTAGTCTTTCTAGCAAACTCATCCAAATGTCAAACTGAACAAGGCTCAAATAAAATGAGATGAATAAATAAACATTAGTGCTAAATGCCAGAATCCACGTGGTTAGTATGCTAAATATCAAATGATAGACGAGTTTTATGGACTGGTTGTCAAGTTAAAGCATTTAGGTTTTCTGTGAGGTCTGCAAAAATAGCATGGGAAAAAAAGTTTTCCAAATAACTTTACATGAATGTTGCTTGACTGTAAGAGGTACCTTGAGTATTCAGAGAAAGTCCACACAGAAAGCACAGGGAGAACATAACAACTCCACCAGTAGGCCTAGCAGAAAGCTGAACCTGTAACCTCTTATCTGGCAACAGTTCTATCCGACTGCTAGTTAAGCAGCCGTAAAAACAAACAAACAAACAAAAAAGGTACCACTTTATAAAAAAGCCTCCCCTTATAGAAGACATATAAATAGTTTATAAATAGGTTATTAATTCATTCGTAAGTGTTTAGTTTGCATTAATTTAAAACGAGAACAAGACAAAACTGTCTGGTTTCTGGCCAAAAAGTGAGCCAAACCTGTTAATCTACATATTACATCTAAAATGCGCTATATTAAAAATTTCAGACTAGGTGACTACCTTGTAAGCACAATCATTTATTTGAAACACATATTATAATATTGTTCTGCATTATACATATCCAAAATTCTCAAAAGAAGCATTATTGTAACGTGTAAGACGGCACAGTATTTAATAATGATTAATAAACCTTTCTCCCTTTGATACTGTGGATATGTATATTGCAGTAATACAGTACAATATTATAGGTAAAACATGTGTTGCCTATAAAATATTGTGATTACAAAGCTAGTCTGTAACGTTTAATTTTGCACCTTTAGAGGTAATATGTACATGAACAGATCTTGCTAACTATTTGTCAAGAAACTGGACAGCTTCTCTTTCTTGTCTTTAACTAATGCATAATAAAYACTTAACAATTTATAAAATGTTTACAGAAGAAAATTATAACCTATCTATAAACTATGTAAAATCCATCTATAAGGGGAGCCTTTGTGTAAAATGGTACAAAAAACATTAAATTGAGCTTAATTAAAGCTTAGTTTGTGCTTAACCAACAAAAGMAGTGTAATAGATCATGTCTACTTTCTCATCAGACTTTGTGTTTGTTTAAGACACAGTGAGGATCATTATGTTCCTTAAAAGATTAGCTTTAAAATGTTAAGCGTGTGTTTCTGATGTAAAGCAGCAGCTCTGTTTAATAGTCATTTTAAAAATTGTTCAATATAAAATAAAGTGATCCACAGTTAACTCAGTGTGTTAAAAGGGATACAGTAAAAGTGTCTAGGCTTCCCTTTACAGAAAGGCATGACTGACTTTGTCACTGAACCACAACCAAAGAAATACCTGCACTTCTGCTCTGCTTTCCAATCCCTGGCTCTTCGGTGCGTCGTTACAAAGATCCCAACACGCACGCACAATAAACACTAGCGCAGCCCTCACACAAACCGACACTCCGAGCTCCTCTGCCAGCAAGCAGATAGCCAGCAACCTGGCTTAAGCCGCAAGATTCTTTCATCAGCTGTTATTGCTGATACGTGTTTAGTTACAGGGATTAATGGGCAGCAGTCGACTGCCAAGGCTGTCTGACTCGAAAACACAACACGCTGTGTGTGTCGAGAAATACTTGCCTGAGGAAACGTTCCTGATAATGGATGGTCAGCTCAAACCTCAACTGTTTTCCAAGATGAAAAATGTCTGTTTAAGGCTCTTAAATCTAGAGAAACAGCCAAAAGACTGCAGTGTTGGGAAAATCTCTTCTGATAAAACCTCTTTTTCAATCCCTTTTTATTTACTATTTGCTGACGCTACTTTTCGGTTAGTTCTAGATTTCTTCATTTAAATTCACAGAAACAGTAAGGAGACACATTTCAGTCTCTGAGCCTCTGATTCTTACTAACAAATCAGTTCAGTCTTTTCATTTAATATTTCCAAAAGCACAACCAGTTTGTGTGTTTTCTGTTATCTCATKAAGTTTGCACATCACCTCATAATAATGATTGATTAGTAATTGGTTAATGATTCATTGCTTCTGTGCCATCCTTGTGAAGCAAAGTCACATCTATCTGCTGGATAGAGAAAAAAAAACCAAAAAAGTTTAGAAGAAAATCAAAATAAGCACGATCCAAGTTTCAAATATGCACCAAAGAAATAGTTCATGTACAGTGAGCCTGCAACGTGTCAACGTAATCAAAGAGAATTTTAGATTACCTTTCCCCGGGATGGCCAGGACCGTGCGAGYGCGGCTCTGCTTGCCCTCTGCGGTTTTTGTTGCACAGCTGTGAGAGCAGGTCGACCACGAGGACCAGGAGCCGACCACACAGTCTGCAGAACAGGCCACSTCGCAGGTCTCCTCTGTGGGCGGAGGGTCATCTGTGCAGTGTGTGTTGGCCACAACATCTCCTGCAGAAAACATAATAACAAATGTGAAACAGAGACCTCAGATTTGTGACTTCAAACTGAGTGAAGATGAGGTGGCTTACACAGTTTGTCTCTCTTCCTGACCAGACAAAACACATCTTTAGTCAATGATATATACTGTATAGAAGCATAAGTCAGTATAAAATCCTATTTTTCTCCTTACTTTTAGTGAAATAAACTACATGTTCTATGCATCCAATAGACTTGATAATTCACACCTGAAAGTCTGGTAGACTCGGTTCGATTGGGGACCAAAATTGCAAGATTTCTTTACATTTTCAGTTGTTACGGTTCACATTCACACTGYRCTKTGTCAAACAAACTAAACCCTGTGAACWACCTGTTCCCTCCCTCACCTGTGGTGGCGCTGCACCAAGACCTGCTGAAGGAATCGGCACAGAAACCTCAGAGAAGACATGGAGCAACTTCCTTCTTCACAAAATGTAAACACACATAGAGCAATGTCAGATTTTAATAGGATTTATTTATTTATTTATTTATGCATTTTAGTTTTGGCAAAGGTTCCAAACAAACACTCGTCATCATTGAGCTCATCATGAGACGAAGATACTGTGGAACTGTGGAGAATATTGTTTTCCCACACAAGCAGGGGCGGTTCTAAGGGCGGGGCCACAGGGGCATTGGCCCCAGCTGAAATCTGATTGCCCCCCTGAAATGCCCCAGTCCTGTCACTCATCTGTTCTTTACCTGGGGGTGATGATGGTGGATGCAATTYCATGTTCAAACACTAGTTGCACTAATGAGTCAAATAGTAAAGTCCAGAATGAATCAAGCTGACAGAATTCTTCTTCTCTTCTTAAAATGTGAACAATCCTGCAAAAAGTCTTTCAACTGACAAATGATGGCTGGATTTTCTCACATGTTGTGTGTTTGAAAATATTGTATCTATGTACAGTGAAATGTATGAAAAACTGGTGAGAAGAATTTACTGTGCAATGGCGCCACTATACAATCAAGCTCCCCTTATAGACAGCTTATAAAGAGTTTATTAATTCATTTGTAAAGTTTACACTTCATAAATCATTAATAAATGAAACTGGACAATTTTGTCTCTTTCTCGTCCTTAATTATTGCATAATAAACACTTATTAAGAATTTTTAAAGTGTTTACAGATTAGTTAATAACATATCTGTAAAACTCTTTAAAAGCCATCTATAAGGGGGCCTTRTTGTAAACTGAAACCTTYTTAAAAATACGTTACATTACAAGYGTTTGAAGTGTAAAATATTTGCACTAGGAATTTGTGGGAAAGGATGTTGAACAAATACTTGGCACCTATATTGTGGCCCCTTGATGGCCCCTTACTCAGAAAAATCCTAGATCTGCCACTGCACACAAGGCGGTTGGGACGGCTCCGTATGAGGTGGCGTTCACYRAGYAGGAGCGCATCCAACTTCACAGCAGTGCTGTCCATACAGTATTATACAGGCGTCAAGTGAGGTATTCCAAGATATGAGTAACTTTATTACTGTTATTACTCAGAATGACCTGTGTTATAGTCCACTTCCTGTTTTTTGAGAGGTCTTCAGTCCGCTTGGATCTAGGTTTGGAGGTGGACCAGAGTTTGCTTTTTTTGGTCCACATAGGAGTTTGATTATGTGTTCACACTTCCCCAAACTAACCAGATTTTCTAGACAAATGAAGAGTTAGATTAAAGCAGAATAGACAGGGCTGGTGTGCAAACACCCTTAGAAACTGATTTTAGTCCTTTCCTCTCAGAACAGTGTGGTTATGGACATGGAAGGTCTATTTCTGTTTCACAATCCCAGATTTTTATGAATAAATCATATTTTCCCTGTTTGACACTAGGTTTTACCACTTTGTCAACTTATCACACCTTATTATGTCAGGAAAGTTTATTTTGTCCCAAAAAGCATCCTTTTTATGCCAACAAATGATACAGCTCCCTACTGTCATTTTAAAACGAATGACATGAATTACTAAGTTACACATGACAGATGTAAACACTACTGCAAAGCAAAATCACAACACTTCTGGGTATACATCTTTAAAAGTTATGTTTTAATTAAATGTGTCGCATTATTCACATGCACTTGATTACGTGCCGATGAAGTCTTCTTCATTGTGTAATCTCGACAATTTCCAGAAAGAAATTTGATCACACACAATAATGAGGACATTTCTGTTCACCGTTTCATTTTATTTTTGGCTGTTTTGCCACCGTCGTTTTTCCATTTGTTGCAGAGAGCAGCAACGAAACAGAGAAATTTCTGCAACAAGGAATGCCACCCGAATGTCAAAACAATGCCAGCAGCAGCTGAGGCAGCATGATATTCAGATATACACTCCCACTCATTAACTTGGCAGAATTTGCCACTACATCTTGTTTGGTTTAAAACTGTACAACTCTAGGGTGCATTTATCAATTTGTTGTTTATTATTTTTTTTATTTTTTTGTCTCCAAGCAAACACCCCATGTATTAAGAAGAGGGGGTAAGTGCAGARAGAGAAAACCCTTGGTAACAGCTCATGAGATAGATGTGAAATAMTCCCATGGGAAGTTTGAAAAGCTTTTGCTCATAAAGTTAAAGTATTGCATATCTACACCCATCAAAATAATTGGCATATGTGCAGCTGAAGAAAAYAGTCGAAGTATTACTGAAGAGCCAGAGGGTTCCGTACACAGAGATGGTTTTTACAATGATTTAAGAGCGTGTAAATGCACTTTACATGAAGTGCAATACAACAGTATTATAACGAAGCAAMCACATTTACATAAAATCTTGATTTGAAACTTTGGTAATGCAAGCACACTTAAAAAAATAAGAAATGTATCATTTCAAGCATCTACTGTGACACAAAAGGTATTTATACTACTTGCACTTTCCCATGTTTTATAATGTTGCCAGTTTTTCACATCTACAAACTGGCCCTGTTTATTGCTGCTATCTTGATGGAAGGCCAACTTCTGTCCCAGTCCCAATAAGGTTTTCATTTTATTTATTTATTTATTTGCAATATCAATAGGTTTTCTTCTAGGATTGTCCTGTATTGAGATCCATTCATCTCCCTATCAAATTAGATCAAACTCCATGACCAAGTTCATTCCCGCAGCATAAATGTGCCACCTCCATGTTTTACGATGGTTGTGTCCAAGGTGATGAGCACCAATCATTCCTCTCCAAAATATCATTAAAACACATTTTCATGTAAATATTTTTTTATTATTATATGGCCATCAGTGGTCTTCTGTAAAGTAGCATAAAATGAGTAAAGGGAAAGAAGTGGGTAAGTTAGTTCTTGGAGTTAAAAGTAGAAAAAAATAGCTGCAGGAGAATAAACGTACATTTTATAATCATACTGTTTCCTAAATGCACCTAACTAAGCAGCGATCCAGAGGCTGCTGCACTTGAATAAAAACTGCATTCAACATAATTGTTTTGAACTGATTTTAAGCTGCGTGGGAATAATTTATTGCCATGGTTCACCGTGGCTCCCACCCAGGTAATTATTTCAGATGTGCAAGATTTATGCAAAGTGTGCATAATGTAAAACATATACACATGGACCATAGATTTTTTTTCCCTTTTTTTAATGGCATAACCTTGTCTTTTACAGGGCTGGAAACAAAGACCTGAAGTGTAAAGTAAATGAGATGCAGATGTAAAAACTTTAAACGGCATTGATAAGTTGGAAAGTTTTAGCAAAGTTACTTGTGTCATTCTCTCTTTTTTTCCCCGTATCTGTGTTATTTTTAGTTAAGTATATTCACTTCATGGAAGCACATTATCTTTTTTTCTCTAAGTTAAGCCACTGCTTGCTTTCCAGTCTTATATGTAGTCTATAGAGTTTGAACAGAATCCATTGTTTTGACCTTTTGGTAATCTCAGAATATTCATTTTCCTCTACAAAGAATTATGCACTTACAGTTAAAGGTAGAAGGAATATAATCACAGCATCCATCGCCACCTAAAATTATAAAAATAAATGCTCTTTATTATCCACCATAAGCTGCTGCTTTGCCTGTGAGGACAAAAAATAGTCCACATCAGTGTAGGGATTCTTATCAGTATGCAAAGTTATTTTGACACATTTAGATATTGGTGCAAATAATGGGACATAAGAATATTCATGATGAAAAGAACAAGCTTGAAGGCAATTTTGGGGAGAATAAATGAAAGAAATTAGTTTGCCACATGTAGAGATTTTAGCTGTTATTTACACACAGCTGAAAAAAATCCCAGTCTTTTAACAATCAGTCTGCTTGAAAATCACAAGAGTGTAATGAATACATTAGCAAACCAAAAGCAGCAAAACTTTGCCTGGAAACACTCCCTGAACACAAGTGACATGATAGCATGAAGCCAAAAGTCCCAACGTGTGTGTGTGTGTGCGTGGAAGTCTGAGGGTTCTGCAAATAGATGGCTGCCCCTGGGGTCCTTCTGCATTATTAATACAGGGATCTGTAGTTAGGGCTCTTACTCAGAAATAATATCACAGCCTACTGCATGCAATTTCAACATGATTCCTCCTCTGCTCGCCCACCAACCAATTAATCTTATTCATTGTTATTATTCTGGTGGATTAAAAAAAATGTCCTCACCTTTGCTTGAAAGTTAATCATCACATCTATTCAGCCGCATGGCTTTAAAAAAAAGAAACTGGTTGGGGGTGGTGATAGGAGGCAGAGGTTAGGAAGTAAATTGGACAAAATCCCAGCATTCAAAAGAGATGTGACAAATAACCCAGGGTCACAAATTAATGTCTACGCTGCATCAACTTGTCAAAMATGTTTCCTAGAATGCCTCCACTTTAGCTGTGGTTTTCCAGAGTTTATTATAAACTTTTGACCAGTTAGGCAGAAAGAGGCAGACACAATGGGAAACAAACTACTGGAGATGTTGGGTTTACTCGTGTCAGAGGTTGTCGGTTTCGGGGTGAGCCACCATACGAGCACAAAGCTTAAAATGAGTCATGTCAGCTTTCAGTCACAAGTGCACCTGGACGATTGAAGTTATGAAGCCTGGTGTTCGGTGGCACTGACTGTGCAAGAAGAGGGAACTGTGCAAGCTGTCAAAACAACTTGACTAAGCCTGAGGCACAGAGATAGTTAGGGTGTAAGCTGCAGTGGTTTAAAATATTAGAAATAATACTAAAACAACTATAAATACACAATTGGTAACACAAATTAAAGTTTGATGCTAATAACTTTATATAAGATTAAAAAAAATAAAGTTTTAGGTTGCTTTTAACAAGTTGTACCAGAATGAAGGTTGGAAGTCTTGTGTGTCTAACGTTTCCAAATTTGAATTTTACATTTTAACTACTTGATCCGGCCTGTCACACAAACACAATCAGTTCCCTTTTCAAACTCTGAGTCCACAGAAAAACACACACCAGTGAAAACACAATTTGACAGCAACCGACCAAAATTTCCTAAAAAAAAAATATGATGCCCTTAAGAAATAAGAAAACTTGCACCAGAACCCTTTCACATGAAATGAAAGATGCATCTGGCACTTCAGCTGATCCCTCCATCATTTACAAACGCTGTCTCCGAAATGTAGGAGAGTGGCTGTCAAGAAGAAACTCTTAAGGAAGGGAAACAGGTGGTAAAAGGTTGAAGTATGCCTAGTTACAAAAATAAATAAATAAATAAATAATCTTACTGTGATGATGATGATTGTTTTTTTCACATGTAGAAGCTAGACTGGGCAGCACTTTATAATATACTCAAAACATTCAAAATGAGTGTTACTATGAATTTTGTGAGATTGTATTGTAAAAAAAATGTGGAGTTTATGATCTGCATTTAATTAAAAATCAAACACAATTCACTGAGTCTAGTGGGTCACAATAAACACTAATGTTCATATTTATTTTCTCTCAAAATGATCAAATGGTCATCTGTGAAACTCTAATAGCAGACACTTCAAAGCAGATGTTTACAATAGATGCTGTTCACCACAGCTTAGAAGGGGAAATTTAAATCTTAAGCACAAAATGTGTTTATTTATTTATTTATTTTTTTTTGGGGGGGGGGG
>NW_013952642.1:582944-586083 GCF_001266775.1 Austrofundulus limnaeus | reverse complement strand
GTGGTATCCTAACAGAAGCACAGAGCATCATAAACCATAGAAACCACCAGCAACAATTCATTTACGCTTTTAGTTCCTGCTCTGTCGGTTTCCGTTTACAGCCCTGAGTTTAGTTCCAGTCGCCTCAGTTGGCGTTTGTTGATATTTTCATTCAACAGGGATGACACGTAAATTCACACCCTTCTTTGACCTTAGACTTTGCATGATGTGTTTCAAATTGGTCTCACGTCAAAACATGAAACAAGCATTAAACACAAATCATTGGTTTTGCACAGCAGGACATGAATAAATCTCCAGACGTGACATTCAAAATACAGATCTCAGTGAAAGGTTTATTTCATGCCAGCAAGACTTTTGAGTTTTTTGTAGAGCCMATCACAGAAAAAAATGTATATTTTAAGAAGCAAAATAAGAGTATATTTTATGTTATGAACTTTTTTCTAACTGTAAATAATTTTAGCTCAATCTAAACCATTGCACTGTGAAACAACAACTACAAGTGACCTTTTTCCCTGGAACGATGTGTCAGATAAAATCAGGAGTGCTGCATCTTTGTCTTAATTTAAATCCCTTTTAAAACCACTTTTTAACTTAACTTGTGTTTCATATCAAAGACAAGAGCTGTCTTGAAAAATAAGATCATTTTATGCATTTTACCTGTGCCCTGGACTGATTTCATTGTTGAGCTTAACTTTACCCATCACAGATTTCAACACTGCTGTGGATTTATTTTATTTTAATCATTGCTTTTAATATTTTAGTTTCAYGTTTTGCTCTTTTGTTGTACATTTTTTATCAGTACATTTTGTCTGCATTGCTCTCCCCTATAGAAAGTTAAATTTAGTTATTTGTGACATCTGATGAGTATTTCATTATTCCCTCAGTATATTTAGTTCTAGTGTTTTGTTGCTTGTTGATACATCCTCAGCCCTGTTGCGTGTGCCTCGTGTGCAGTCTCCTTTCCATTCTCGTCACGGACAGCTGATTAATTTGGATTTCATGTGCTCTGCATTTCCGTATGCCTTTTGTTTTATTAATACAAGCTTATTATTTTTCTCACTGCCTCTCAAGTGAGTTTGAGTGTTTGAATCTGTCCATCCCTGCAATAAACAGTGTCACACTTTCATTTCAAAACTTTATTGCGTCATGCAAATTTTGCATCATCAGACTTTGCACAAGTTGCAGTGTTTGCAAGTGGCCCCGGGAGCAGCCTGTCCTGGATGTACCTCGCCTCTCAGCAAACAATTGCTGAGGATAATCGGCACCGGCTCCCCACAACTCCAAATGTGATTAAGCGGGTATAGAAAATTGATAGATGGATTAGTGCAACTGTGGAAAAAAGAAAAACAAAACTGAAATTGAAAATGAAAAAGTAGGACAAAAGTATGCCTATTTGTATGAGGGGCCGTGCAAGACATTAACCATACTGCCATTCTCACATACCAATTTTCTGTGACATTCGTCTCCTAGTAGACTGACTGACAGAAAAAAAAGTGCCACACAACACAAGTCGATTGACTTAAATGAAAAGGGGTTTCAGATAATCTTTTTAGACATTACCATACATCCAATAACAACAAACAAACAAAAATTTAATGGTTCTTTTATTATTAGAATTGTATTTAGATTTCATCACAGAGGCTGAATTGAAAAATATATCTCAAAGTGAATTAAACATGTCGTCAGACAATATGAATGTCATATATATATATATATATATATATATATTTTTAATCCTCTTAGCTGAGAGCCAAGATGTCCTTGATCAACCTATGTGTTCATTTGTTTTTCATCCATGCCTAGGTAATTTTAAGATGTACCTTAACCTTAAGCAAAAAAGAAAACTGGTATTTTGGGAACAGAAAATGTCTGATTGCTTGAGCACCCATTAAAAACCATTTAAATCTCCAGCAGCCTACGATTGCAGGGGGACGTGCCGTGTGTTTTTGAAGGCACAGACGTTTTCCCAGACATCATCCTTCTTTAGGGTTGGGATGCAGAGCAGTTTCATTCTGGGAAATTGCAAACAAAACACTGAGTCCATCTGGGAGATAAATCGGAGAGACAACACTGCAGGCGTTGTGGGTACCTGTCACTTCACCTGAGTTCACAATCCTGAAAGTGTTTCCACTTGTTCAAAACACTTCACTTGTTTTATTCAGAGTGAAACCATCGATAGAAAACAATCATTTACTCCTTTCAAAGGAACATGGAGAAAAAGAAATTTAGATTTGTGCTTTTGTTGACTTAATATTTAAAAGGGGAAAAACTAATGGAATTTTTAATAAATAAAAGTTATTTTCTGAACAAGGTCGTTACAGCCAGCCACGGCTATACACACTGTGTGGAAAATAAATCAGAAGTAATCATTATTAAAACATTATTTCCACACACAACTATAAATGTAAGCAGTTATTTTTCAAGAACGCCATGAGTTTATTTTTTTAGAAAAGTTACCTTTTGTATGACAAAACAAATTCACTTTGAGCCCCAAAGTCCCACTTTGGAGATTCATTCCCTCCGAATTTATCGTGCCTTTCATCTTTGTCACTGCAGTTTTCTCTTTCAATTTTTTTTTTTCCAGTTTCTACATCACTGCACTCTGACGACTACTGTATCGTTCCAGGTCCACAGGCTCACTGCTCCTCTGCTTGTCCAGCGTGTCTTATCTGTGTCAGCCATCAAAGCATCGATATTCATCCAGGTCCTTTCATTTTATTCACAAAATCTTTGACTCTGCTCTTTAATGCTGGTTCTCATCAAAGTCTTAAAAGATAAATTCACTAAATCAGTGCTTCAAAAGACAAAAAAACAAAGTAAAAGAAATTAAATCTTCAAGGATGGTTTCCTGTTAGACTTAATTTTACCTGTGAAAAACAAAAAAAAGTGTAGCTAAATAAAAGCTTTAAAGTACTGAGTCTGCGTAAGATGGGGACACTTTACTCTTGCCCAATTAACAAGTAATTAAAAATTTCAAAAGAAGATGATAAATGGAAATCAATTAAAGCGTAAATTAGGTTGCAACATATTGTTTGTTTTCCTTCAACTTTTCATTTACTTTTATAAAGACTTCTAAACTCATTGGGCCTCATGCAAGAACCGTTCGTACGCACAGATTTGTTCTTAAGTTGTGCGTACG
>NW_013952642.1:573203-582074 GCF_001266775.1 Austrofundulus limnaeus | reverse complement strand
AGTTTGTTGAATCTGACGTGACATGTTCGTACGAACGCTTCGTACAAACAAAAGTAAAAGAAATTTAGGATAAGAATACAAACATGTTCTTGCATGAGGCCCATTAAACCAAGAAATTATATGAAATCATCTTTACTTTTGTACCCACACACACAAACATGTTTGAACATTAAAAAAAAAAATGAGCTGGTATGATTTTTTTAGAAAGAACATCTAATATCAGATATATCTCCACAGAAGTGTTGAGGTTCTGTAAAAGATAAAGCATTTTTTTCTGATAAGAAACAAGAGGAAAATGGATATATTGGCCATAATTGGAAATGTCCCTTTGAGTTGGAGCACATGATCAAATGTCTGGTTTTGAATGTTTTGACTGAATCTGGTTCATGGACTAGAAATATGCAAACTACTAAAATATTAAAAACTTTTCTCTCTGGATGTCAGGTGACACACAAATAAAAAGTGAACCAATTACTCAGGAAATTTACTGACATTTTTAGTTTTGTTTGGAAACCGTTTTGTATTGAAGTGTTGTTTTTGTGTTTCATATTAAGAATTTCATAGAAGCAGCTCTGGCGAAAGCTTCAAACACACCCCAGCCTTTAAAGTTGAATTGTTCCTGAGTGTCTGAGATAACCCAAACCTTCAATTTCATCTTTTTTTTTTTCGAGAAAGAAGTATTCCTCTCTGCCTTCCTCACTACAGACAGTGTCCATCATCTTGTCTGTGTGTGTGTGTGTGTGTGTGTGTGTAACAGTTGAGAGGGAGAGCTCGGATGTTTTGAATCTGAATGTGCAGACAGAGTGGCAATTAGCAGCTGCTTTCTCCAAGGTCTATGAAATTTATATGTCAAGCACAACAGCYAAAAGCATATTTTCTCTGGAGAGAAACTTGACCTTGATCAAAGAAATAGTACTAAAATATGTGCACAAAAAATAATAATCAGCATAGTCTTACTTTTGTTTCCAATTATCAGATTTTTTTTCCATCTGTGTTTTTGCAAATAATTTGTTTGCACAAATGAACTCTGCTTTGTTTATCTTTTCTTATAAATTGCTTATATTTGTTGCTTAAAGTGTATTGGAATGTAGTAGGTGCTTTGTCTATAAAAGATAATACAAAGGTAAGACATCAAAAATATGCAATTAACCTACAGCATAATAATATTGCAGATTCATTTAAGTTTGAACGATTGTCTGTTTTAACAATTTGTATGTTGAATAAATATATAATTTGATTGTTCAGCTTTTATACTACTTATTTTTGTTGTTGCTTAACCTGTTTTCTGCTGTACTTTTTAGTGAAACAACAGCTACAGGAGTTTACATCAATTAGTAAGTAGTTAAAAATAACCCAAATAGGTCTGAATAATAAGTCCAACAAAACTGAGTTAAAGAATAGCTAATTTGTCAACATTTGCAGAAAATAAATCCAGCACTGACATTTTCATCAGCCTTTTCGCCTCCATTTTGACAAAGCTTTCGTTCTTACCCGCCTCATCAAAACTCATTAGACTCCCATGTGGGTTAATGTATTTGGACTTTCATCTGGATTTGTGATAAACACACACCTGATCCTTTGTGACAGAGTAATAAAACATGGGCAAAAACAGCTCCAATTAGACTTATAATCAATGGAGATGAGCAATTAATGCTCAGTGGGAAGCAGAGATTCTGATTTTTTAATCAGCCCAGTGTTTTCAGTGCCCATAAACTTGACAATGGTTCGTAATGAATTATGCATGCTCAGTTAATGGTGATGTTCCTTCCACCCAACTTGGTGATATGGCTGAGCACAACCGCTCACATTACACTCTATGGTTCAGGTATCACACCATAATTGTAGGTATTATATCTATATGATGGCATTAATAGCTCCACTGTAACCTTAATCAATTTTATGGGTGCTTTTTGGCTTGTTTTATTTTTTTTTCTGCTTTAGGAACACTTATTCCAGTATCTCGTTAACACGGGCTTGTTGTTAAAAATATACATGCCTGAGTTCACCTAGGCTGTAATCATAATTTCCATTTTATTTTAGTGAAAATAAAAAGTTGACAGTGTTTTAATGATTAGATAAATGCATTGCCACAAGGATGAAAAAATATATTTAAGGTAATGGCTTAATTTTTGGGAGAAATATTCCCCACCTAGCCTTTTTTATGTGAGATTATGAGAAAATGTGAGTAATGCATTCCTATTTAACTCGGAGCAAGAATGCATTATTTCCCAACACGTCTAATTACCTTGTAAGCAGGTTTTATAAAATGGGAGAAGGCCAAATTTAATGCAGGACCTGAGCTGACAGCCAACATTTTACTCACAGGGAGAGACATTTCAAATATGATAGCTTGTTTATGTGTTCAGAACATTACCTTCTGTGTTGACACAGGTTATATTGTAGACTGCAGCTCCAGGACCACATGAGCTATTGGTGGGGATGCATCTTCCCTCATGCTGGACCTGCCACAAGTAGCAGGCAGGCTCCTCGCAGGGGATGAACTCCATCAGATGAGGGCAGGTCTCCAGAGTTCCACTGGACTCCCACAACACCTCCCTCCTCCTTTGTCGGAAACCTGGCAGAAAGAAGCGGGGAAGGTGCAGGAAATGTCAATGAAATGACAACTTATTCTCTTCCCAGGAATAAATTATGCTGCCTTACACACAAATCAAACACAAACACCCTCTGAACAAAAAGTAGCCACGTGTTGTTAAGTGATTTTAAGATTTCGGGAAATTATGTATTGATTTTGTGATTAKCAAGTAGTTTTGATTAGTCTACTAGCTACGCTCGGCAAAAAAAATAAAATAAAATAAAATAAAAGTAAAATCTGCCATACTTTCTGTAAAAAAAATAAAACAAAGCACTTGATTCAAAAATTAAATGAAAGAAAAGAAAATCATTATGTCTCTCTCTCCTGTATATGAGTGTCAGGCCCTTTCAGAGCAAAACAAAAGATTGCAGTTTTGTTTCAGTTCCCTTCAGGTTCAATAATTCTTTGAAAAAAAAATACTGTGTACATCAGTTCACTTTCTCACCTTTCTTTGGGATTCAAGCTAGCAGAGCATGAGATATTGTGTTTCTGAAGCCAAAGTGTTACATCTATTTATCATGCTTCAGTTTTCGGTGCGGGAGCTCTCCAGTCAGTGATCTGTGAAATATCTCGGCGTTTAGAGAAATCCAGAATCCCTGTCTATAAGTGCCAACAGATTTCAAACACCAAATGTCATTTATATAGATGTTTCTATTTGGATGGCTGGACAAATTGTTGCTATTGTAAAAACTATACATTTTGTTTACATTACCATGGGACAATTCTGTCAGTAAAAAACACTTCACTCTTTTTTTGCTGTTTTTTCCCCTTAAAAAAATCTAATAAAAAAACTCTTTGACATTAAACCAAAATATTGTTTTGGTAAAGAGACAGTGTTCACTGAAATGCAGCAGAGGAAGCATTTCCGGGGGTGAGAGGGTGAGAGTATCAGCACAGCAGAGGTGAAGGTGTTAAGAAACAAAGAAAAGTGTGGATGAGTTGGGTCAAATTGCAATAATTGCGTTGTTTAACAATGACTTCTTTTTTTACTGATTCCAATTACAGAATCTCACATTTTTTATTGCTGTCACCAAAGTGTTGTAACATTTTTTATATGTCCTGGCATATTTTATGACTATAGTTTAAATTAGACCAGATCATGCTTTTAGATCCTTCTTTTTCACATTAAAATCATGGGGTTTATATAAAGTGGAACTGCAACACTTTGGTCTAAATGCATCCTTCTTCACTCCACAAACCTCTCTTTCACCCCTTTTCAAACGTATGTCTCAAATCAACTCGTTTTTTTATGCTGTCTCTTTAAATCCAATTGAGGCAAGAAGACAAGAGAAGACTTGTCCATCCAGCCTTACAGGTTGGTGCCAGAGTCTGACCCAGAGCCAGAGGAGAATGAAAACCACCAAATTTTAGTTGGTAAGACAAGACCTTATTTGGCACTTCCATCATGATCTGACATTAGTTCAGAAAAAACTGAACAGCTTAAAAAATACACTGCCAGGCCAAAAAAAAAGGTGCTATGATCTGAGGTTGCTGCAGTTGGTCAGGTCTAGGTTCAGCAACAGTCTGTGCTCAAAGAACGAGGTCAGCTGACTACCTGAATATACTGAATGACCAGGTTATTCCATCAATGGATTGTTTCTTCCCTGATGGCACGGTCATATTCCAAGATGACAATGCCAGGATTCATCGGTCTGGAATTGTGAAAGAGTTCAGGAAGCATGAGACATCATTTCCACACGTGGATATGCTCCACAGAGTCTGTAAAGTATCTTTGGGATGTGCTGGAGAAGTTCAGACTCTACCATCATAAATGCAAAGTCTTGGTGAAAATTTAATCCAAAACTGGATGGAAATAAACCTTGTGACATTGCAAAAGCTTATCCAGACAATGCCACAGTGAATGTGTGCCATAATCAAAGCTAAAGGTGGTCCAATGAAATATTAGAGGGTGATCTTTTTATTGGTGGCAACTTATTTACTTATTTATTTTTTTATTTTTTTTGGCTCTGCGCAGATGACGGGTGGGGGCTGGTTCACGGACTGCAGTGAACCACCGGCCCACTAAACAATTGGCCCACCGGGGATTTCCCCGGTAGCCCTGCATGCCAGTGTACCCCTGTAGTATTATTATAAATGAAATTAAACTAAACAAAGAAAAGTATACTTTATTATTTTTATTTGCACATGATACTCTTTTTTTTCTTTACAATGTTGCATGTCTGTCAGTAACACAAACTGGAAATGCTTTTGCAAATGTATAAAAATCAGAAGGTGCAAGAAAAAAAGTGATATAAGAACAAAACAAAGTTTCCAGATCTTATGTTATACAAGTTGAAATTAATTTTAGTATTAATATTTTGCTCCAAATGTTGAAGTTTAACCCACATTACGTAAAATCTTTGAATGAGATCGCTTTAAAATCATGATGGATTTGTGAACATCAGGTCAAATCCACACCAACAAAATTGAAGATCTGAATCGAAACGATGCAGAAATGTAGAAATGTTGGGCTTTTAAAGTTTTGTTGTCACATTAACTTCTCATTTGTTGTGTCTCTTCACAGATTTTTCAGTGGCAATCTACAGTATAGTTTAATAAATACTTTCTTCAGTACTTCTTCAGCCAGGCCAGTTTTTTTTGTTGCGTCACAAAACCTCAGAGAAACTTTTGTTGAATATAAATGCATCAAACATTGATTGTTGGTGCTCGAAGAATGGCGGGCTGATCATAAAGACGACATGAACAATAAAACGCTTGAAAGCGTTCAGCAAATTATTGAATGACACGAATATTTTGTCTCGCCCATTATCACTATAGCACTTACCTAGTCAGCCGCATCACCTTACTGCCCCATATTTTTATTCATATTCCCCACTCAACAATATTGATTCTCCTAAAGATGGATTGTTCATAAAATATTCATTTTCCATGAAAAGGTCCTTACTGGTTGAACATGTTCAAATCAATAGTTGAATTGACTAGAGAGCCCTTCCAATTCTCTTATGACAGCACAGTGTTCTTGCAAATAGAAAGCTGACGGAAAAAAGCATCCAAACTCCTACAATCTTCCCCCCAGAGAGACTCGAGCAGCAGCACTTTCCCTTTTCAAGCAATGCTCCTTTTATCTCAGTTCAACCACTGGTCACTGGTGTAAAGGTTCCACATTCCTTTGGCCCACAGGCAGCACTGTTTAACCAAAGGACCCCTATTCTGCAAATTACATCCCCCGATCATCTACCAGAGAGGCGCACCAGTTCAGGAGCATGATCTGAGTGATGCTGCCAGAGTGCGCTCTTGAAAAGCAAAGACATAGTGGATCGATTGTCGTATTGCCCAGAGCACTTACTGCTACTCGCATCAAAGCCACAAAAAACAATTTGGCTGGTCGTGCCCCTGTGGATATTAATAATTAAAAGGTTTCTTGGACATACCAGGTTTATTTCAAGGGAACAAGAACCAGACAGCAATTTTTAGCACCATTTTTTTAGGAATACACCTTCCCTCGAGCTGTGTACGTTCTTGGTAGAGGCCTTGCTAAAAATCTATCCAGTAACCTCTCATGTTCAATTGATTTCCCAGTATAGCAGCAAATGTGATAGGCCACGATATCGTGAAAAGACATGAAGCCACAGCGAGGCAATCTAAATTTGTAATTTTCCGTAGAGCAAAGCTGCTTGACTCCTGTACCTGAAAAACGGGGATCTAGAGGGACTTTTGGTTCGAGACGGATCACAGCTTATTCTGATGTGGTGAAACATAAAGGCCGTTCAATCACAGCAGGAAATCCTCTGAAGCTCAAGGGCTACAAGCAAACGAGTTGGTTCATAACAATACTCCACTACTCAATATCTGCTCAGTGCATTGCAGGAAACACTGCTCACTCTGAGTGATTCAGTGCGGCTTTCATTCCCTGTCTGTTGTGCGCCCCGAGTCTGTATAAATGCCATTAAAAGATAGCCTGCCACAAGACAGCCCTGCAAAGAAACAGCCCAGCTTTGTTTTTTTATTTATTTTTTTTTCAACTTTTGAAACATATTAATGACACTGTCTGTGAGAGGAGCTGGCTCATCCGATACAAATCCACTGTTTCAGAGTGTGGCCATTGACCTGAACAGTCCACACTTCAGTCGCTCCCCGGGGCGCTTTCATGCACATTTACACACTGCGGGGACGAGGTCATCATGCCCTTTTAGCACAGTCCTAACACACTAACAGCTCCGCCACAACCAGCACTACATTCCACAAACAATGCGTGTCCTTTCAAAAGCATTCAAATGCGACATGCTTTCATCTGTGCAAAAAGATGGGAGACAGCAGGAGTGCAATGAATACTTGTGTACACCTACACTAACACATGACAAACAAGGAAAAACACACAGACAGGAATCATTTTATCTGCTCATCCTTTCCTTATTCTCTTGGGGGGGGGGGGGGGTTGACAACTGAACTTCATTTGTACTTTTTTTTCCCTCCTTTCTCAGATCTGCTCTGGTTGATGCTTGTAGTGCCTTTTTTTTCCCCCCCAACTCACACGTCGTCTCGCCACTTAAATCAGTTTTAGGTTCTAACCAGGGGGATACTGCATCCTGCTCTGACAAAATTGGTCTGGTCTGCTGACATTCTGCCTTATAGCCTCTGTCAGATAAAAACACCTCTCTGTCTGACAGGTTCAGTACGGCCAAAGCACTCTAAAGTCTTCCATTGAGACCGAGAATGTGCAGCAGCTTTCAGGTTAGCGCAGTCCCTTGCTGTTCATACTGGGAGTACTTAGCTTAACATTTTATCATCGATTTTAAACACACGGTCAGTTAATTCAAGTTAATTGTTTTTGTCTGAGAGCTGGAGATTTCACCTTGAGCCTGTATGTTCAAATAATTTCTAAAATAAAGAGTAGTATCCAGTCTGTTAATAATTCATAGTGTCTTTTTGTCTTTGTCATCATTAAAAAAGTTAAGTGCTCTGCAGTTTTGGGTGGATAGCTGCATTGCTTATTCCTATCAAAAAATATATATGTGCTGCAAGTTAACATGTAATGCTGTTGATTGTGATGGAAATCTGAGGCGATATTTTATTTCTAATTTAAAAAAAAACAACCATGCCAGAGTCCATTAACACACTAAAATGTGTTTTGTTTGTATTGTAGGACTGAGTTCAGGCCCTCAAGGCAGAGGTTTCAAGAAAGATTTGGATCTATTTTGATAGAAAAAGTCCACAGTGGCTCCAATCTGAATGTGTTATTTTTCACCTGTAAATTAAAGATCCCTTGTCTCTCKTCTGACTTTTCTTCCCCTGTCTTGACAACCGTCCACTTCAGACCCAGGTGTTTTGTTGCAAATTGACTACGTGCCATCCTGCGTTTAAAAATGTTAAATCGTGGCACAGCCTTATTCTGAGAGTGTTTTCTTGTACTGTGAGAACATTCTGGCCAAAGCCCAGTCTGTCATGTTTGAGACACACACAGAAGACTTTGCTGCATGCAAAGCAAAAAGTTATTTTTCATATCTAGTCTTGAAATAAAAAAGGGCAAACATTTTAGCAAGTAGAAATTCCACACTGGGAAAAAACAAATAAATAAACATTTGTCTAAACAGCAAGTCAAAATGGAGTTAAATGCCTGTGAGGCTGAACAGGACACTGAAGTGAGGGTCTGACATGTACAAGTGGAAAAACTGGAGGTTAAATACCACTGAGACTGATGGAGAAAGTARATGCAGGTGTGCTAATTGGAAACAGGGTAGCAGGTGTGGCAAGCTGGAGACAAGACAAAATAACTGGAGATCTCTGGTGAATGGAGATGACGGGGTGGGGGAAACTAAAAGCAAAGTTTAAGCTGAAATAAAACTAAAATTCATAACCAACAGCAAAGCCCATTATAATGTAGCTATGGCTGGAAGGCATCATGACCAAAGACAAAATGTAATCCTCCCAAAACAGATTATTACAGCAAATAAAAATAAATAAAAACATTTCCCGCCTTGGCTACCTTTTTTATAAGCCTAACAATGTATTGGAGTGTGAACTGCAGACTTTGGCTCAAATTGAATGAGCTTCAAACAGCAATCATTCACCCTGGGAGCCTTTCAGGCATGTGTTTATTTCTTAAACTGCGCTTCTATTATTTCAAATCAAAACATTGCCTCAGAATTTCATCTGGTCATTTCTTTTGAGGCCATCAAAACTTAATTAGATGAACAACTTTGATTTGCTAACAGAGGTCCTAAGGGAGATTGGTTCTTTTGTCAAACTAAGGTAGACTGAAAACACACAGCAGTCGCCATGAAAACAGTATGTCGAATGTGGACCGCAATGCCTTGACT
>NW_013952642.1:565234-573136 GCF_001266775.1 Austrofundulus limnaeus | reverse complement strand
AAACTGCGGGACGAGATACGTGCCGAAAAACGTACGGAAGAAGATAGTAATAGGAAAATATAATAATAAAGAGAAAAACAAAAACAATAGTGTGAATGCCTAATGGCATTCACACAATAATAATAATAAAGAGAAAAACAAAAACAATAGTGTGAATGCCTAATGGCATTCACACAATTAAATAAACTATAACAGCATTTTACGCAAGTAATTTTCTGCACAAACTGCAATACGCATGTACTTTACAAAACGGTGTAAAATAAATTTTGGGTAAAACATGTGTGCTGGGATCAAATTACCAATGGCCCTGCCCTCTATTGCTTTAATCTCCAGATCTGTTAAATATTTAAAGGCCTATTAGAAGCAGTGCATGTCCCCTGCTTCCTTAGCATGCCAGACATTTAAAGTAATATACTGTATCTTCCCATGTTGAGGAATTACAGTTGTTGACATTTTGGTGAAATTTTGGAAGTAGTATTATGAGCAATCTTCTGCAATATTGTGATGTGTCAAGCATTGACATTCTGCTGCACTGCCTTCAGAACCTACAGATCCATTCATCCTTGATTTTATGGATTTATTTTAACAGACCACAGCAAGTGTTTTTAAAAGGTTTTAAGTCCAGTAAGTTAGTTTTAAATACAGGGCTCCCCCAAGGTTGTGTTTTATCTCCCCCTCTGTCCACACCAGTAACATCACATGTAGCAGGGAAGGGATGAGTCTTTTTTAAATATGCTGATGGCATGCCCCTGGTAGCCCACATGGACAGTATGGACACACTCATCCAGTGTCAACTGGCAGCTGATCACCTGCTCACAACACTTGGTGAGAAATCACTTGAACTTAATATTACAAAGACAAAGGAGTTGTGCTGTGTGCAAAACTAGAGCGGCAACCGCTTTGCAGCTTTGTAAGCCTTACATGCTTTTATAAGCTTTATAAGCTTTATAAGGGTAGAGGAGAGAAACAGAGGGAGATAGAGAGCCAGCGAAGGCAGTGAGTTTAGGCAAGTAGGGTCTCTGCAGAACGTGTTGTCCTGTGGGCAGAGAAGGCCCAAATCGTCATTGGCCAAGGTCTTAATGTGGGCGGAGATGGCCCAAGAGATGTGGTTGGTCGTATTGACAGTGGGGTATGAGGCTGGAGGCAGCGGGGACTGGCTTGGTCGAGTCGGGCAGGAAGTAACATGTTTTTTTAAGATTAATTTTAGTCATAGCTTGATAAAGGAAAGTGCTAGCTGCACGGAATTTGAATGTCAAACATGTGAAAGGATGTGTAACAAAATGGCTTGTTTAAAACACCCCTAAACAGCCTGTAAAAATATTGATTTTTAGCTATCGTTTTACGGGCTGGTTAGGGATGCGTGAACATTTGTAAAATAAAACTGTGTGTAACCAGTCTCTGAACAGCCCTGTCTAATCATAGTTCAGAGTAGTGATGTTATTGTCCATCTGCATGGCCTTTGGCTTGCTTTCGGACACCAGTTCACAGACAGGAGTGGGAGGAGGGATAGGTGTGAAGAGCATCACTTGACAAAAACATCCATGAAGAGTTTGAGACACCCAGTCTTCAAGGCCACATGGGGAGGGGTGGGGGAGATTGCCAAATCAGATAATCACAGTTGTTTAGGGAACAGGCTGACACAGAAGATTTGCTTGTGGTGTGCCTCACCAGAAACTCTCAATGGTAAAAAGTTCCAATCAGCCAAATTTGTTGGTTATCCCTCGCCCCACCGAGCATAAATTTCTCCAAGATCATACATTCTCACCAGCGGGCTCAAGAGCCACAGCGACCCTCAGCGAGGATCCCATCCAGCCTGCAGTTCATCTCTGCCAGCGTCTGAGTCTGAGCGTTGACAGCCTAGTATAAACCATCACATAAGGCAGGCAACCTCCACAGGGCCGGAACATCTGCCAACACTTCCTGTATTTCACGATAGCCCAGATATCCACCACCGCCGATCAGTAGAAATCCTGCTATCATTTATCCAATTATGTAAACATCTTAGACATCCTCAATCAACAATGGAGAAAGGCACATTAGCTGYGTTTCCATTGCAAATGTGCACAAAAATTTGTCAATATTCTGTTAATGTCAAAAAAGCACATTTTYGCAATTGCAGTGTTTCCATTAAGTAAGAAATGCTATTAAAGTCGCAGGTTAATATTTTTGTTCTCGCGATAAGTCATTACAAACATGGCGGCAATGGATGTAAACACATAGCATATTGCTACCACAACACTAGCGCTCATCATCAGAGGAGATGTCAGCATTTTATCGAGGCTTTCGAGTGACAAGCCTCTACCTGGGAGCGGCTACGTATGCTATTTTTGGGAAAATGTAGTTGTGAGTTTAATACTTTCTTTTACTACTTCGGTGATTTCACTACTACTTTTACTTCCTGTTATCTTCTTCTTCGTCATCTTTTCGCCAGTAGAAACAGCCGGTTCTTGGTCACGTGACTCCTGTGATGCAAAAAAGTGTTTCCATTGCAGTTTTGCGAAATACATCAATTCTGATATGACTGAAAAAACACCTCTTCCTAGCGCAAAACCATTTTGTCGAAAAACATATATGTTTTTTAAACTGACGTGTTTCCATTGAGCAAATTAATTTTCGAAATTTTAATTTGGGCATTTTCATGGTCAATGGAAACACACCTACTGACAATGGCAATAAAACTGATTCTGATTTTGAACACACCCAACTGCACATGTGCCATCCGGACAAGAATGCTTGCCTTCGCCCAGTTTCCATGTAGAAAGAAAAAATGCTCAATAACGCAGACAGACCAGCTGACCAAATCCATAATTTCTAGTTTTGGATGATATGTAAATGAGGCTCCAAAATGCAGCAAAACGTGGTAGGTAAAGGAAGGCTGAAGAGAAAGGGGAAAAAAGCTTCCGCTTTCTCCAAGAGCTGAAGCAAAATAAATAAATAAATAAATAAAAAAGTGTAGAGTGCTTTAAATACTTAGGGACAATAATGGACACCTGTTTGTCCTTCCAAACGCAGTCTGATATGAACTACAAAAAAGCTCTCCAACGCCAACATCTCCTCAGAAAGTTAAGAAATTTTAATGTTAGCAAAAATGTTTTAATCATGGTTCAATATCATGTCGTGGTACAACTTTCTCATGGATAAACAGAAAACAAGACTCTCACGCATAACCAGTCAAGCTAGTAAAATAACTGGTTTGGTACAAACTCCACTGTCCCATCTGTATGAGTGTGCAGTGATCAGGAAAGACATTCTAATCACAGAAGAACCCTCGCATCCCCTCCATCGCTCATTCAGTCTCCTTCCTTCAAGTAGGAGATACTACTGGCTAAGAAGGCAACACACAAAAAGTCATTTATCCCAACTGCAGTTACAGCCCTCAACAATAGAGATATTTTAAAATTTGTTTATGATTTTTTTATCTTGTGTAAATGTTTCTTTGGAATGTTTCATGTAATAGTCGAAGACAAATTTCTGTAACCTTTGGTGTCAGACAAATAAAGCTTACTATATGTTCAAAATGTGTCATGAATTATTTAAATTTAGCTCAATATCTGTAGAACTGACTGAGACAGTTCTGGACAATTGTGTTTTTTTATATGAAATAGCAGTGATACAGTCAATCACTGCCCACAATCTAATGACGTCAACAAATTTGCAACAAAATCAAAGCTTGCAGCTGATGATGTCCTGTGTGCTTCAGCTTACCTTTTTTCCCCTGAGGGTCGTTGCAGTTTTCATGCAGGCAGGCACTCCAGTGTGACCACTGCGACAGCAAGCAATGGTTCTGGCAGGGAATGGAGCAGTTCTGAACAGCCGGAGGTGGCTCAGCACCCTCACACAGCCGAGCGTTCACAGGCCTAGACACTAAACAAACAGAGAAAGAAAAATAATATGGCAAATGATAAACTGAGTTCAAGTAACACCGCACACATTCAGCTGTGGAGTGTGTGTTTGTGTGTGATTGCCAGGTAATACGTTCAGAATTGGGCTCCAAACAGAACTTGTTGCTAGATATTGCAAAGAGAGTCAAGAAGCTGAAGAAACTTCACCCCTATCAAACTGAAAATAGATTTTTTTTGAGACTTGAAAGACAAGACCGTGTTTACTGGCAAACTTTAAGCTTTGAAGTTTGTGGTGAAAATCTGGACACGTTTGACAAAACCCGATGAGGAGTAACAAGTAAAAAGACCGGTGGGACTTGCCCATCTGATGCCAGAAAATATCAAGTAGAGCACAGATCCCAGAGAAGGAAATAACTGAATTTAAATAGGGATATATTAAATCATAACTTAGTATAACCAATTTATTGCTAAGCATAACTGACATCACCCAAATATCTCAAACAGCTAAAGCTACATGTAATGGGCACAAACATTAGTCTTTCTCACAGACTAAAAAAAGTATTTTTGTCTGTTCACATRGGGATTTCAATCTAATATTCCATTTTGATGCACCTCCGCACATCATTGAGAGGCAAATTTCCATTTAAATGAGAGCCCACAGAAAAAATTACTAAACGTCCACTGAGCATTTTGTCATTTTACTCACAGTAATTTACACGGTGCTTGATCTCTTTTGTAAAAATGAGATGCTTGTTTAAACACAGTGATAAAGTGGAGTGGGGATCTTTAGGCTCTGTTCCATAAATTGTGTTTATCTGCAATTGAGTTGTGTTACTGGAGCAGAAACCCAACAGGAGTGAATTGTACTTCACAAAATTTAACAGAGCAAATCTACATATTACAGTATTGTAAGCACTGCAGTGACACGGTCTTCACATTAACCAAAAACTGCGAGGGCCATGTCGGGATAATGGTTACATTCACTATATTTGTTCCTTTTGTTGTTTGTTGTTTTTAGCACAAACACTTGCAAAACCACAAAACAAAACAACCCCGAAAAATAAAAATTACATTTAATAAAAATAAAAAAGCGTTATTAAACTAATTTTAGATGGAAGCTATATTAATGTGGTTTTATTTGACAAATGATTATATTCATTATGCAAAAAGAAGTATAATTTTAAAAAAATGAGAATATATTAGTTGACAGTCATTAAAAAAGTACCCACTGTGCTTAATTAAAATGATAAATAGTTACTACTTATTATGCCTGAGCCTGTTCTTTTTTTCTCCCTTCACAATTTATGGTGATTCATGCTGTAAGACTGGAACTTTTGTGTCTTAGTATCAGCTTGATGAAAATAACAGGTGATACCAAAAAGACTGTCTATCTGCTATTTATTTATTTGTATGTTTTTGGATAAATGGATGCAGTAAATTATCCTCAAAAAAACACAGTTGTGACAGATTTCTATTCATGCACCAAAGAACAATGAATACACCCTCTAAAGTCAAATAAATCTGACTGAAGTTTCATTCTTCTGTAAAAATGTCAAAAGGTAAGTTAATGCAAAGTGGAACAACACATTAGCATTTATATGTTTTAAGTGTTGCACAATGGTGCAAGAATTATTAGTTGTTTTCTCTATGTGTGTGGAAACACAACAAGCCACATCTTTGTTGCCAAAATTTCATTTATTCTCTGTATTTAGTGGCAACATATTTTATTAACTTGAAATAAAAGAAACTTCTGTATTTGACTCCAGCAGTTTGACTTGCTCCACRTATGTTTACCAGTCATTAACTCTTTCCACATTCACTTATTTTGCCTTTCAGTTAGTGTGGTCATCCTCATTAAATGTGTTTCCTGTTTTATGTTGTTTTATTGCTTTCCAAAGGCTGGTATTTTAGACAAATCTAAGGTTTAAAAAATAAAACAAAGTAATAGTGGAGTTTTGAAATGAAGAAAGGACATCATTAAAGATAAAACAAGTCGTTCCACATTTGGAGCGGTGGTCTCTTGTTCAAAGCCTGTGCCATTGTAAACTGTAGCTCAGAAAACCAGCTGAAGATATTGTGCATTTGCACTTTGAACATTTTTTTTTCTTTCAGCATCTCCAAAGGGTTCGTTTTTCACCCCTGCAACCAGAATAATAGTCTGCAGGTAAAAATCGCTTTGAATATTCAAACTGCAGGTCTATGTTTAATTTAATAAGGTTTATTTTAGTCTAATAGGCTTCTCACAAGTCCTGTGATGATGGTGATATTTTTTTACCTTCCTTCCTGTGATGTGGTGCTGAATCATCGGGGACTTGAACACAATAGGTCTTCCTGGTCTGGACCCCCCCTCCACACAGAACACTGACATTAACCTGCCGTCTGTCCTGCTGGCTCAGTAAGGGCAGGATGCGACACTCGCCCCACTCAGTGGTTCTCCACATGTACCTGGCAAAACACATGAGCATTAAAAAAATAACAACTGAAGAATAAATAAGCAAAACYACAGAAAAATGGGGTTAGGGTCACATGTTTTCTAAAGTTTATATCTGAAACGTATCAGAATTCAAACTGTATTCCACCCAGGAACAAAYTGATGAATGAATGCAAAAAAAGTATACACTATCAAGGAGGATAAGCTGTCAGCGAACACACTTCTGTGACAATTGCTTTCCAAATGTTTTGCAAAGCGCAACATAAATTAGCATGTGCATTCTTTGGCAAGAGCCAGCTCTCTTACAGTGTATCAGGAGGAGGGCGGGATGATTATTTTGATTTCAAAACTTCTAAATAAACGTTTGGTTTCAGCTATGAGGAAAGTAGTCATGCAGAAAGCAGTAATATTTGAGAAGATTACCAGAACAACAGCCCCTAGTAATCTATCAAATGCTTAATTTCCGTAATGAGTTTTCCCTAATCATGTAAATCCTCTGCTCTCAGGCACTCCATGTAAATTTAAAGGGGGGAAAAAATAAAAGTCAACCAGCAGGGATTGCAATTCTCTACTGATTACTTGTTCAATGCATTTTATWTTAGCTCAAGTTGGTCTTAACACAACTGTCCATGGAACAATTTGGTTCTGATGATCTGTTTTTTTTTTTTTTTCTTATCCAAGTCTGGTCACTTCCACTAAAACGTGAAGTGTTTACACCAGGCTCAGAATAAATGAGGAAAAAAAATGACAAAACATGCAAAGTAAATGAGCACAGAAAGTCTTAATGTGTTCCCCTTTCAGCAGCTTTTTGGCACAAGTGTTCAAATAAAAAGAAAAAAGAGGTCAATTTAAAAATGATCATTTGGTCTATAAGGCATTTATGAATTATAAAAAAAAAATGTAAACTTAACTTTGAAACAGAACGATGACTATTTAGCAATAAAGGGGGTTACCTGGGGCATTTTGGTAATAAATCCCCAATGATGTTACAAGCTTCTTTTTCCTCAAGGACAGGACATGATTTCCCCCCTCCATGAGGGATCTGAGTTGTGACCCGTGTCCGGAGGCGGTAACCAGGGGACAGATCATTGGACCGGCAGGTCTTAGAGCAGGGACCCCACGATGACCAATCAGATGTATGACAGTCTTGGGGCATCACACACGCCTGGAAGGTCAAGGGGGCGGTGTCCTTTGTGCAGAGACTAAAGATTAAGAAGACTACATTACTGAGTCTGACACTTTAAGATGACTTAACATGAAACAAGACACAACTGCAAGCCCTGCCGCTGCATTTTAGAACATGACAACAAAGCAGAAACATGTCAAAATCATGACATCGTCATACATGGATGGGTTTTTAATGACCCACTCATTTCATTTACATAAAATCTTCAATCACAGCAGTTATTCATTGTGTAACTTGAAGCTTTAACATAAGTTCTTGTTTTAATTAGCATCACCTGTATTGCAGCTAAAAGTAAAAATGTTAAAATAATTAAATAAATGCACTTTAAATAAACTTAAATGCATAGCCACAATGTTGTTCAAATCGACATGAGCCTGGATGGTGATGAATTTTTGATGGAACTTAAACATAAATCAAACACTGTAGGTGTGTTTTTCCTATGG
>NW_013952642.1:536771-565164 GCF_001266775.1 Austrofundulus limnaeus | reverse complement strand
ACCTTCAACAAATCTCTTACTTTCCACCTGAATCAGACTTTTGCATTTGTTGACTACTTTAGTTTGATCTTCATTGAATGATCTTTTGCTGCCAACGTTTTTATTATTTTTCTTTTTACCTGGAAATGCTCAGAATAAAAAAGCCTTGGGGTTAATGTAACTCACTGACAGAGAGAACCGTGGAAAAAAACTAAAAAGATCTAAGTGAAATACTTCAGTCAGTTAATGAAAATAAATTTTCGGCTGCACTGTCTGAAATATGCAACTCTCTGGCCACAACGTCTGCACCTACTTTGAACCTGTGAACTGCAAAAGCATTTTAAAACAATCTCTACAAAAGACAATTCTCTTGTCTAATTTTTAAGTCCATCATTTTTTCAGCAAATCCACCAGGAGTCATTTTATACCAAAAGATTAGTGGACAAATTTTGGAGTCTTGTCAACTTTTTTTATATTTTAAAAACTAAACTGGATTATGATGATGGTTTAACTGTATTTTCCCTTAAAGGGAATGAAAAAAAAAACTTTCACTTAAACCATTACGTTGAATCAGAGACTTAAGATGTGTATCTTTTGTTTCAGTTGTTGTTCAGCGCAGTGTAAACAATGCTGCTGATGCATTATTCAAACCTACTTGCTTGAAACCCTGGATGTTGAAGCTCTGTCTTGCTGTCATTTAGATGCTGTTTAAATAAATGTAAGACAAATGAAAACCATGTCTTCTGAATAATCTTGAACATGATCTAGGATAGAAATATACTTTGTTTTCCAACATCAAACCTTTATTCTTGAACCTACATACACACTGAACCTTGTAGGTTCTTTTTTCTGGTCTAGTCTATATCTAATTGTGTGTCTGTGTATATTTATATACAGTATAAATAAATGAAGGTGGTCAGGTGGACATGATATTGGTTTCCGAGTGAATGCACTACTCATGACCAAATTTAAAAACAATATAAAACAATATGCATAATTCAACCAAGAATGTTTTATTTTCCTCCTAATATTCTAACCTCTGTGGATAGACGTCTGATATTGATTTTAACAGCCACATAATGGTGTCACTTTACACCAAGAAGATGGTATTTAGTGGCATTTAGACAACGGGCCATAATATAGATGTAATGATTTTCCTCTTTCGCTGASAAAAAAAGCACATGTTGTTTAAGACTGTGTGTGTAAGTGTGTGCGCGTCCCTGCTTTGTGTTCAAACGTGTGCAGCAAAATCCATTCTTATCAAATCCAAATACCAGGGTCAGCTCAAAAAGCAGCKACTGAGGGGAGCACCACTTAACATTTAACACAATAATACCTCACCTCCCTGCCAACATGCCGGTGAAACACCAGCTCTCACATAATCTAGTTATAATTGAATGAATTACCACCATCAATAGAAAGCATTTTGTTTCACTGAAAACACCTCCACATGAACAAAATGCCCCACTGGGGATCATGAGAGGGGATGAGCATCGGTGCATGTGCTGTTACAGCCAGCATGCAGTTACTTTTTAACCACTCCCCACACAACGATAAACAATAAAATAATTGGAGACAAAATTTATTTTCTGCACAGAGCTTCCCTCCTGACCAAATACACAGTTTTTTTTTTTGTTTTTTTTTTGACGCAGCATCTTTTTAGGGCTGCACAATATATTAAAAAGTGTATAATCATTGCAATATCAGTGAGTGCAATATCAGTATCACAAAGGACTGCTTGGACAGCAATAAATCACAAGCCTTTATGTTTCAAGTAGACATTCACTTTCTGCATGCAAATATAGTTAGTCCAACAGACTCACKGCCCTTGGTGTCTACACTTGATTTAGATCAGATATTCTTAACCCATGGGCCGCGAGCGCCACCTTGAAGACCTCAAAAGAACAATAGTTTTTAACTTTGGGCTGCAGAGGGCCACGGGATTACATTAATTTTGAATAAGGTGCAATACACTTTCTCACCACTAGTAGCAGTAGTGCGCCACTCAGATGTTTAACAACTTTTTTTTAATACGTAGAAGAAGAACCTTAGAAACCTGCCAGGAATGGAAACCTATTTTAAATTAAAAGTAGAAGCAAAAATGAAAGTAACTCGTCAAAAAACACCAAAGATTTTCACTTATATGAAGTGTAGCTTCTGTTTTTGCCTTGCAATATTTTAAAAGTTCAAAACTTTATCAAATAGATTTGCAGATACAGCCATATTTTAATTTGCATTTTATCAAATCAATTTTTGTAGTTTCCTTTTAAACATTTTGAATGTATTTTAGAGAAACTGTAAACTTGTCAAAAAGCTGTTGTTACTGTTATTGTTTGTCACTAATATGAAGAGCAGCTTCTAGTTCTACTATGCAAAAGTTTAAAAAGTTTAAATTTGATAAACTGCAATTTTTCATTTGCAATTTATCAAATTTAATTTTACTCTGTTTTTATTTGCAACATTCCCATTGCACATTTTGATTGTATTTATTTTATGACCACAATTTTTATTGAATTGTCTATTTTGTTATTATGTATTTTAGAGAAACTGTAAACTTGTCAAAAAGCTGTTGTTACTGTTATTGTTTGTCACTAATATGAAGAGCAGCTTCTTGTTCTACTATGCAAAAGTTTAAAAAGTTTAAATTTGATAAACTGCAATTTTTCATTTGCAATTTATCAAATTTATTTTTACTCTGTTTTTATTTGCAACATTCCCATTGCACATTTTGATTGTATTTATTTTATGACCACAATTTTTATTGAATTGTCTATTTTGTTATTGTTTATGTTAAAAATGTATTTTTGTGTTGATAAGCCTGAGTGGTCTGTTGACCAGTGTGTGTGTGTGTTCAAATATGGGCAAGTTACAATATGAAAAAATGTTTGTCATAGTTATGTCTTGTGATTATTTGACAGGAGTTTTACTTTTAAAATGTAAGTTTATTTAATTTAGTTATAATGCAAATACAATACAAATTAAACAAAGATAATTATCATTTTGATCCGTACATTGGTAATGTGTGACTGGGCCTCGTGCCCCTTTATGTTCAACAAATTGGGCCCTGAGGTCAAAAAGGTTAAGAACCCCTGATTTAGATGATATGACAGAACATAGAGAGGAGTGAAGAAAATCATCACCATGATTTCTTCATCACGATAAACTTGCAAATTGCAAGCTTTTTCTGATATTCGATTTATTGAGATTTTATTAATATTTGTAGCTTTGTGCATGTAGTCAGTTTAACAAAAGTTAAAATGTAAAAGCTAATTCTTGTTCTGATCAAAATAAATATGTTTTTATTTTACCGCACAGACAATTTAGCATTGTCTTTATTAGCTCAAGGGCACCATAACCAAAAATGCTTTTAAAAAAAGTGGCAAAATGTTTGTCTAAACCCCTCTCTACCAATTCCACTTTAATTTCCTCTTTCCTATTCTGGTTGATTACTTTTTAACTGTATGAAAAGTAGAGACCTGAAAACACCTTACCTCAGCATGACGTTCTTGCCATCACTTCTGGCACAACGAACCTGTCGCGTCTGGTATCCCACTTCTAGTTCCCACGACATCGGGTATTTAATGTGCACTTGTGTGTGATGGTGGTGGCTGTGATGAGAGTGGTGGTGAGAAGCCACTGTGTGCATCGTGATTGTGTTGTTCTCACTGGAGCTTGTGCTGAAGTCCACTGTGGTCCTCCCATTTAAAAGGACATCTTTTTGATGGGGCAGTCGGCAATTACTCCAAGCCCCCACTTTAAGGCTGTACTGGTACTCACCCTCTGCAACGGGGCATTTAGCAGAGTTAGTACAAGTCCTGATCTCAGTTAGGTTTGGACAATTCGCCCCTCCGTACATCGGTGCGGCCAGGACATGTCTAGTCCTGTGCTGCAAACCGGCACCGCAAGTTTTGCTGCAAACTGACCAAGAGGTAAAGTCTGAAACCACACAGTCCTGAGGGCAGGGGATCAGGCACGCCTGCTCAATGGGTGGTTTCTGGGAAAAGAATTCACAAATCCTCGTGCTGACCGTGCTTCGGTTCGAAGTGCGGACACAGTGGATGTGGCGCTTCTGGATGCCATGCTGCGCCGTAACGCACTCGGTTGTCTTCTGCTTGAGCTCGTTGGAAAAGAACGGCACGAGAACACATCCTCCCCAGTCAGAGAGCTCCCATTCAAAGAGGTCTTGGTGCCAGTCGCAGACCTTAAAGCACTGCCTCTTGCTTTCTGGCTTGTCCATGTGCTGGCAGTGCGAGTGATGGGTCGTCCAGCCCTCCATGTGGACACACCATATCGTCCTCGTCTGAACCCCACCAGAACCACAATCCTCCCCGATACACTGACCCCACTGGCCTGGAACAAGGAAGACACACAGAGAGGACACTTTTGTTAAAAAAAAAGAAAATTAAAAAAAAAGTTGTCGTAAAGAGAAAAAAGGCAATGATTTAAATTGCAGCTATTTGGAAGCTTGCAATCAAGCCCAATCCAAGGCCATTCACTTAACCTCTATGATTGCTTTATTCATGAACTGAAGGAGAGATGAACAAAGAAACACAAGGTAATCAAACTAGTAGCAGACATCAATACAGAAAATACAAGGTCAGTTTCTGCTTCACAAGGACTTGATTCATTTGATCAATATTTTGGGCTTTTAATGCTAAAGGGACGTGTTACTCAAATAACATTGTGACAGATGCTAGACATTTGCTAGAAGAAATATGAGCATATTAAACACAATCGATTACAAAGAATTCACTTGCAAGTTAGGCTAAACTTTTTTTTCTGTGGAATTTTGCTTACCTGAACTTTTAATGTCTCAGTGGATTTATTTCCAAACACCTGAGTAAGTGTAATTMTTCCCATTGAGGGGTGGTTTCCTTTTAGAAGACTTGAGGACATAGCATGATTTAAAACAAAAGTTTAAAAAAGTGTTTTTTTAAGACAGACACGGTAAGGTGATAGCACTGTTCAAATATTTAGTTGGCAGCAAGTTCATGAACTTGTTTCACTTCACAGTGCTTCAGCTGCAAAGGCATCCTTTGTCTTCTTCACAAAGCACTTTAAGTGTAAATAGAAGGGTTTTTACAGATATTTCAAAGACTATTAATCAAACTCTATTGATTTTAATCAAAAACAGCCCAAGCTTCTCTGGCATTTTCCTGTGGTCAGAGTCTTTAGTCACAAACACTATGAGGTTTCAAGCTATCTCGACGCACATCAATTAAATCACTTTGACAGAAAGAATCCATAGCTTCAGTTGGAAAATAAATTTCACCAGCTTAAGATGTGTTTTTTTTTTCTTTTCATCTACAAAAAGAAAATGAAGTTTATATAATGTGCTGTAGATTTGCTGTGCAAAGCAAAGACCCAAGGAGCAAGACCTGGTGGATATTGATATCTATGAAAACCCCATCAGAGCTGAAAACGGTTTCAATTGACTTTTAYATCGCCGAAGTTCCAACAGTCGATGCCTGAAAGGTCTTCTTGCAGCATATTTTCTTCACACAGAAAAAAAAAAGTCTACAGAACCTTTTTTCTCTAAACTTTAAACTCATCTCCATCCTTCTGCTCTGTGCAGAGCTGGTCGTTTTGAAGCTGAAACTCATTTCTCTGATGCTATTGTYAGATTGAGGATGTCACTGGACCGCTGCTGATTTATATGAGTGAAATGTTGGGTGGCAGCTGGTGGGACAAGTGGCCAGCAGCAGAAGACAGACTGTGTAGTATTAAACTCACCATTGGGTTGCATTAAGATTAGCTGCTCATGCTTTGACATTCTTGCACAAGAGCTGATTGCTGACTTGCTACATCATTAATTTAAGCTATTTCTGTACACAGGGATGACTTTCTGCACCAGTCAATACTGCAACTGAGCTGAAGCATTCTGTTGTGCAGTAATGATGTGGTATTGGCGTAGAGTTTAGCTGTTGAGCAACCTAAAATGCTCGTTCTAATAAATTCCACTCATAGCTTCATTATGACTTGGGATAGCAACTTTATTTTTAAGCATTTCCCATTTATCTGTCTGCTGATGTGGTTGCGGTGAAACACAACTGCACTTGCAAGTCACCACTTCATAGCATCAGCCTTTTTTTTTCTATGACAGGAGTCCAGGCGCCTAATTTTCCACATGCAGCAAGTGGAAAGTAGAATGTGGGTTGAGATGGAACAAAATTGCTGACACCTTTTTTTATAAAAAGTTCCATCAGCCTTGAACAAGAGCTTACATTGTGCTACTCACAGGAGCTGACCACAAAAATGTTTTTGTAACAATGGAAACTACAAAACTCAATTTTACACCCACACCCAAGCTTAGCTATGTTTGCATGACTTTATAAAAATAAATAAATAAATAAATAAATAAATAAATAAAATATGTTATTCATAACAACAAACATCAGACAAATATGCAATTTTCGAAGCAAAAGGTTAAAATTCTTTAAAATGTCCGTATATAAAATCTAACAAATGTTAGTGTAACAGCACTCAGATAAACCCCGGCAGAGTTCTTATTTCTTTTATTTTTATTTCAGCTTTACTAAAAAAATTTGTTTCATCGATCATGCATGAAAGACCTGTTGAATACTGATATTCATTTTGTTATCCATCCCTCTCTAGATCAGCTTTATTGATTTAACATGCCGTCAAATCAGTAATAAAATATCCAATGTTTCACAGAAAAAAAGTAATTCAATTTCAGATACATTAAATGCTTAACTGACTTTTTAAAGTGCTGTCAAAGAATTATATAATTTAGCTGTTTGACATTTTGTCTTTTGAAATAAGCAAATATGTATAAGACAAAAAAAGGATCATTTGCTGATATAACGTAGTTCTGTACGTCAGTCACGTTGCTTTCTCAGCCAGTTATTTTCCAGCGCGCTGTGAAAAAGATATCTTGATTAATTTCTTCTAATTGGAATTAAATTGGTGTAATAATGAGATCCTACTGCTTCCTAAATTGCTTTTGAATGACAACGCAGTGAAACTGTTGTAGGGGTTTGGTGCCAGAGGAATGTTCTGCTGTTAACACTTTGTTTCCTTGCCAACAACTGATGGGACGAAACCACTTGATGATGAAATATTTAAAAGAGTGGAATTCCTCCCAGGTTTAACGCTTAAACTAACAATCGTTTTACGAAGTCAAACTGACAGCAGAAGCAGAATAAATATCAAGGATCTACATTGTTTACTAAGCTTCTGTAAAATTCATTTGTGCTGCTACTGATACAATGTGAAATCATCCCAGCATCAATATTTCTATAAAACCTTTAATTTTAATTATTGCATGGTGCTATTTATGGCATAATCTGATGTGTTTAATCTGATTTATTTATTTATTTATTTATTTATTTATTTATTTATTTATTTATTTATTTATTTATTGAATGATTCCTTTTTTTATAAAACTCAGAACACATTGCAGGTTGAAGAAGGGCAACTTAGTTCTTTATAACTTTTTTGTTAGTTACATTTTTTCCTCTTTGGAAAACAAAAACGGTGTTTTAGAACCACATAAGGGGGTGGCTTTCTTTAACAGGGATACAAGCTTTTAAATAATTTATTTTTCACATTTAAAATCATTCCCTTGGGGGTCTATAAGTGGAACTACAATGCTTTGGTCTGAATTCCTCCTTAGCCACTATTTCACCATCTGATGTATGTTTCAAAACAAACTAATTTTGTTGCTGTTCATTTAAGACATTTCAAGCCCCGCCCCACTCCTGCTTCCAGACCGGTCCGCTCCAGTTTGAGAGAGGGCGTTACATTTTCTTGCAATGCAGAAATGTTTTATTTACAATTAAATTGAAAAATGTCAACAACAGAAAACTAATCTATCCAGCCTTACATGTTGGAGCCAGATTCTCACCCAGAACCAGAGGAGAATTAAGACGAGGAAATTGTAATCGGTAAGTCCGGACCTTATATGGTAATTCTGCTGCAGATTATTTGATGTAATAGTTCAGAAAAAGTGATACAAAATAGAGAAAACAGGACGGGCTGAAAAAAACATGACTAAAACAGAATATAAAGATATATTTGCAGCACCAGGAACAGCTAAATAAAACTTTTCTGCACTTATAGACCTCCAGGTCCACAACAAAATGCATTTAACAGCTAAATACTGTAAGTGGATTTTGCATGTTCCCTTTTAAGTCTGCGCTATTATCTGCAAAGAAAATATAATCAAATCAAAAATTGCTTGTTCAAAAAAGACCTGCAGAGCATACTGTATACGCAGAACAAATAGTTTAGTATTATTAAAGAAAAGGAAAATGCACAATTTAGCTTGAGCTTGATTTAAACATTTAGCTCCGGTCCACATGATGCCAACTGACACTGTTTGTTTCCATCATCAAAGATAAACGTGTCATTTTTTTGAGCAGGTGTTTTTGTCTAAAGAGAGCAGAGAGTTTGACAGATCACTCAAACTACAACAATGCACGTAAAAGTGGGAAAAAAACAATAAAAACGGCTTTGAATAAAGTTCTATTTTAATTTCAGAAATTGGACTACAAACATTGCTTGTTGAAACAGACTTTTCTGTTCATCAAACACGAACTGCAACATCAAAAAGGGATTCAACTGTGTAAACAAATTTGAAATGTCTTTATCAAAATAAGATGAGTTGTCCTCCACAGAGCGTAGCAGCACTTGTTCCTCATGCTGCCTCAGCGGCACAGCTTGGTGGTCACTGGTGCTAGTCTTTTATGACAAACACTCTTTCATCAGTGTGACCACCTTTGCTCTGAACTGCTGTGTTCAAACTGTGCCAAATATGAGAGTGTGATTTATGGAGGCGTGATTTGGAATGAATCTGCTCCCTCGGGAGCCAGCCAACACAAACGCCCCGTTCAACTCTTAAGCTCTGAATAATCACTCTCTTGATCTGTCAGCGTCAGCATCTGCAGACGCCCTCAGGAGGAACCGGTCGCCCGCAGCTGCTTTGCTCCTGTCGCGCTCACTCGTCTTACTTACACCTCCATGGGTGGGGTTCTGGCACCCTTGAGGACGTCTGCTGCTTTCGCCGCTCCATTTGTGTGGCGAAAACAGAATTTAAATCAGGGCCAAAAGGTTGGACAAACCGCACCACAATGCCGGAAAAGACAGAAATTAAGTCCGGCTGTCGTAGCGTGACTAAACACAAATTCTCCTTTTCAGCATCGTTCTGCTGAGCCCCTTAAGTTGGACAAATGATAGCAGAGCTGTAAAATAACAGCAACTAACGCRACAAAAGCAATCTCCACTATGCACTAAAACTAGATAGATGGAGGCCGAGAAGATGCAAACAAAAGGACAATAAACTGTCAACAGCAGCACTCTGCCAAGAMTAAACTGCACTCAGCACGGTTCAATCTTTTGCCTCTCTGATGCTTTTCATTAAATTTGAGGAAAGCATCACTGAGTCTGGTCAGTAAATAATTAGTAGTTGCTTGATTTTTTTTTTTCATCTTACTTATGTGCAGGTGTTGATAAGTGTACAAACGTTTAACAGTCGTAGTTTAACACCTTTACAAATGACAAAAATGCAACTAAAATGGTGCATTTAATTCTAAAAACTGGTGGATCTGTAATGCCATGTACGTATGTTTTGTCTGTTTAATCTATATATCGCATCTATTGCTGCATTTCCTCACAGCCATCTGCTAAGCTTCTGTCCCACCCCCACTCCTGCTTTCCTGAGCTTGTCTGTTTGGATACATGCCTCCTTTGTCACAGCAGTTTTAATGAAATGATACCTATGCTACTGAGCCTAATTATGTGCAGCGCCATCAGCCCATACCACACGCCATCAGCTGTAATTTATGAGCAGCAAGGTGCGTCGTCAATTACAGCATTCATGTATGTGGAAATTCATCGGATTATCGTCAAGCAGTCAATCCATCTCCGAAAGACCTGAATCAGCTTATTTAAAGTCAACTTTTTACATGGCAGGTTAGAAGGGGGAAAAAAAGAAATATGAGGAAATTACCAGGTAAATAAAAAAGTGAAAACCTGAAAAGTCCTAATTAAACATAAACTTTATTTGATGATAAAGCAAGCAGGTAGTGGGATAACCTTTACCTTTCTCCTTGAATATTAAACTTATTTTTAGAAATTTATCCCACACTGATGGATTATGAGCCTTGGGGTTGAAATTCTATCATACTTCAACAGGTTTTGTTAGTTTTTTTTTTCTTTTTTTACTTCACGGCATCACTGTCAGACCGGCTTATAACTTGCTAAAATGCCAGCAGGATAAAGTCCTCAGCAGCACCACATTTGGTGCCACTGAGACATATATTCCCCCTTAGAAGTGCAGTAACTAATTTAGAAGATACAGTATTTCCATGYAAAACCCTCAAACACGTAGTAAGTAAGAGCAGCACTCCATTCATTTAAAGATGAGGCATTTGAGTGATCTGAATGACAAGTGATTACTGAGTGATTACTTCCTGCTGAGATAGTAGGAATGAAAAGCAGGACATAATAATTAATCCCTAATCCTGTTACTGAATAAAGAGAATCTCCTAATCTGTGTAAACAATTTAAGGCCTAGCTTTCCTTGAAGAAATGCACATCGCTTGATGGCTTTTAGTTTTACACCAAAATCATTTAATGTTGGGAAATGGTGGAGCCACATTGGCCAAACCTTGAAAATAAAGTTTGAAGCACAATGTTATGCAATAAAGCAAGATGTAACAATTGGAATATGTCTGTTTTTTTAAATTTCCTCCATTTTTTTAAATCCTTCTTTTTTTTCACATTTTAATCATTCAGCTGGGGTCTATACAAAGTGGAACTTCAATGCTTTGGTCCGAATTCCACCTTAATGCAACTCCACAAGCCCCTCTTTCACCCCCTTTCTGAGTTGTGTCTCAGATCAACTCATTTTGACGCTTCTTTAAATCTAAACAAGACAAATGTTTTCATGTAGTAGTTCAGATCATCAAATCATCATTAAAGTTCAGATCATCACGTCATAAAAAAATTGTAAAAACGGGTTGAAAAATAAGACCCAAACAGATTGAAAAGATATTTATGCAGCACCGGGAGAGACTAAATTCTATTTTTCTGGACTCCTAGAGACTCCAAGTAGGGCTTGGCGGTATGACCAAAATTTTATATTATAGTATTTTGAACTGTTAACTGTATTACAGATTATTGGATCTTTTTTTTTTTTCATTACAGCTTAGGCAAATGTTAAAATGTACGAATGCTGCTTATTGATCAGTAAACTGTGGCCAGCTGAAGTTACTCACTTTCTGCAACTCAGAATATATTTCTTGACTTTTTTTACAGTATTTCTGTCTGCATCGTGTTTTCCCCCCTGTGTCTTTTCTTCCTTCCCTGTTTGTAGACATTAGTTGCACATTCTGAGCTCCTGTCGTGTTAGCGGTGTGGGGAGGCAGGTACCGTTATGAACGAGGACTGAGCAAAGAACATTATCAGGCAAATGTACTTCACACATGAAGTCTATCTTCGCACGTCACTGAAGTACATTCAGCTACAGCAAAAATGGGAGTTTTTTAGTTTTTTGTCAATGCAAGCAACCAAATCGCCACCCATTGTCTGTTATTGAGAAGGCTTCTCCCACAAGAACTAGCTTGCCCTGAGTGCTGGTAGTTCCTGCGGTGTTTCACGGAAAAGTGTCCCCCATGAAACAGTTTACTGGGGAGCGTGACTTAATTTTCCAAAAAGAAAAAAAAGTATAGGTCTTCTGGACGGGTTCTTCTCTAATGAAACGTTTCGTCTCTCCTCCAAAAGACTTCTTCAGTCTGAGAGTTTCAGGCAAAATTCAGGCTTTTAAGCACTGCTTCCATGTGACTGATACTCACATCACATGGCTATCGTTGACACCTAATTAACACCTATTGTTAATAGGGGGTGGAGTGATACTGGCAATAGCAGCGCTGTAGGAGGGGGACAGCTGAAAACGGAGGCCTCCACCTCTGTTTAATGATGGACGGTCTTTCTTCACAAAAATGGCTTYTTTTACTCCTCTCTCAAACCAACGTTCCTCTCTATCAAGAATGAGAACATCCTCATCTCTGAAAGAGTGACCGCTGGCCTGTAAATGACTGAAAACTGCAGAGTTCTGGCCATTAGATGTAGCTTGTCTGTGTTGGGACATTCTTTTGAACAGTGGTTGCTTTGTTTCCCCGATGTATAACTGGTCACAGTCCTCCTGGCACTTAACAGCATATACAACATTGCTCTGTTTGTGCCGGGGCACCGGATCTTTGGGGTGAACCAGCCTTTGCCGTAATGTGTTTTGGGGTTTGAAAGCCACTGGGACATCATGTTTAGAAAATAAACGTCTCAATTTCTCCGAAACACCCGCAACATTTGGAATAACCACTGGTTTGGGTCTGGGTTCGGGGTCTTCATTTTCACCTGAAGGTTGCATGGAATCCTGTCTGTGTTTCCAGGAAGAGGTGGCTGTGGCGGAGTGGTTAGGGGAGTCGTCCTGGAACTGGAAAGTCGCTGGTTCAATCCCCCGTCCAACCGTCTCAGTCGTTGTGTCCTTGGGCAAGACACTTCACCCACCTTGCCTACTGATGGTGGTCAGAGGGTCCGGTGGCGCCGGTGCATGGCAGCCTCGCTTCTGTCAGTGTGCCCCAGGGCAGCTGTGGCTACAGTGTAGTCTGCCATCATCAGTGTGTGAATGTGAGTGTGAATGGGTGAATGTCTGTTAGTGTAAAGCGCTTTGGGGTCCGGAGGGACTTGAAAAGTGCTCTATAAGTTCAGTACCATTTACCATTTACCATGTTCAGGCTATACCGAATGCTGGTATTCAGAAAATTGGTATCATAAAAAAATCAAAACCGGTTTTCAGTACAAACCGGTATACCGCCCACTTCCAACTCCAAGTACACAACAAAATGCATTTAATGGCTAAAAAAGTGGATTTTGCAAGATATGGCCCCTTTAATGTTGAATAGCCAACTGTAGATGTTTATCCAACGATTACTGTCCCAAAGTTGTTGCTTTTTATCCATATAATGGTTCAGGAGACACTTTACAAACTGATTTAAATTCAACATTTAATACAAAAATTTGAAGCAAGACTTACACACATTAATCAGATGGACTGTGCACACAGAGCCTCTCAGCTACAACCACACCACATTCAAGGATATTTATTTTCTTTTTTAAGTGATCAAACTGAAGGACAAGGAAGGCAGCATGAACAACAAATAGGCAATGCAGTGAGTCACAATAACTAACACTGTAAGCATCATAGGTACGTAACACAGTGATATGTTCATTTTCTGTTTTTGAAGGTTAATTTGATCTTCAACTAGAGCTAAACAAAAATCACTCTGCTTCGTCAGGTTTTATAAATAATTCTAAGAAAACGCTGTTCCTTCAGTCCATGCTTGTGTAAAATTTAAATTAAATCAAAAGATGCAAGTTTATTGCCAGCTGTTTACTGTGAAGGTTGAAATTTTTTAAACCACTTTTTTTCGATTTTAACATCATGACGCTGGTGAAGTTCTGTTTGGGGTTATCAGCATCTACTGACCTGCAACAGTGCTGCGGATGAGACACGAGGAGACAAGATACAAGGTTTTTTTTTTAGTTCTTTTGAAGAAGTCTTCCGGTTTGCTGTGACTGTGTGACTAAACAAAAGCCAGTAAATGTTGATGAAGTCTTAAGTCTGAATTCAGCATGTGTTGTTCGGTTTGTCACTCAAGAAAATATTCACCTTTAACAGATGTGAAAGCTTTGCTCGGTACCAGACGTTCCCTTCTGTTCAGGTGAAGAGTAAGATTTTTTTATTTATTTACTTTATTTTATTTTCATCCAATCATTTCTTAGACTTTTTTCAAGTCACGTTTTTCTTTAGATTTATTTATTTTTTACTCTGTATGTGTAACTCGGCCTCAGCAGTGGGCTGTCAGAAAGTTTCAAATGGGTTCTGCTGAAAACACAAGTTTATTTCTGTTAAGTCACCGAAACAAACACAAAAAGGTGGGAGGAAAGAAAATTCTGACATGAACATTAATTTCCTGAGTTTCGAGGTCTCTGTGATGAAGATCTTGAACTAACTCATGACAGGTAACCGACTCGTTGAATTTTATGAGTGAGAGCTGTTTGTCATTGTTATTAGAAGCTGTTTGTGTCACTGTGGACGTGACCTAAACTTCTATACTGGAGTATAATAAATGTTGTTTTTAATTATGCTAATTACACAACATGTGGCAACATGGCAGGGAGCTGACCCATGTAATGATATGACATCATTTGTTTACATTGTGTAAATGTAATCTGTTACAATTATCAATTAAAATGACAGGATCGTATAAATTGCATTTTCTATAGTAAAAAAAGATAAGATAAATAGGTTAAAGGCTACCAGCTATTGTGTTTGTTTACATAGAATAATACCTGAAATGACAGGAAAAAAGTTAAAACAAATAAAATTAAGGTAAAATCAATGTTAATGAGACATTTTAAAAAGTTTTAAAAAAACATTAAAATCATGAGTGCTTTGTTGATATTTATTTTATTTGTGTTGCATATCAAAAGTTCTGTAAAAATGCTAAAGTAAACTTTTAAATTGTACTATCAGATATAGTTTAAGATGATTTTTTTTGTTTCATAGTTTGCGGCAACAGTGTTTAATGGGGGGGGGGGGGTTAATTATACAAAATCAACTATTTTTGAGCTTTATATCATGTTACAATTTCATTCCCTCATCAAAAACATACCCAGAGTGTTGCTTTGATTCATTCATGCATGTTTGAGAAATCCTTGAATCTCTTGTGGTAGCCATGCGGAGCTGCCTAAGTGCTGGTACAAAGCTCCGCCTATTTACACAAATCTCCTCCCTGAAGCTCAGCTCCTGCCTTACAGAGCACCCCTCCCCCAAAGCATTGCTGTGAAGATGTGCTGAAGTGGGAGTGTCCGAAACGGTAGGAGGTTCTTCAAAAGACAGAGGCCAATTGTAATCATTTAGATAGACTATGATGCAAAGTCGAATTTACTTTTGATATAAACAAATTTTTCATAACAACTGAAGGTAATAAAGTTACTTGATTGTGGTACATAAAGTATGTACTTGGAAAACATTGCTTTGCATAACAGCCTGTTGTGTTTTAATAAAAAAGTAGAATATTGTTTAACCAAACTGTGTGTCATCCAAAACAACAAAAGCTGATCAGTATTCCAGAGAGTATGTGTAAGATTGTATCAGCTGTTTTTTTACATTCATATTCAAAGAAAAAAAACAAAAACAAAATATGTTTCACCATAAGATTTTTAAAAACTAACTAACTTTTTTTAATTATTATTGTGGCATGTTACGCAGCCTTGGAAATATCCTCATGGTCATATCTAAATGGGACACAAAAAAAATCAATGCTCTTCTGTTATTTATCCTTGAGAGGCAGTTATTCACCTCCAAAGTAACATTTCCTCTCAGATCCTGAACATACTTAGAATATATGTGTAGGCAAATGTTTCCTGGGGTTTCCAAGAAGAATGGATGCGATGTTTGTCTTACTTTAGAATGTAAAAATGACAACGGGGGTGAGGAGAGTCAGAGGTGTGTTACGCCTCTGCTGTGATCAGAATCCTTTTTTTTTCCATGTAATTGCTTGTCTCATGTGGTCTTCTCAAGTTCCTACACCGGCATGTGTAGAGGTGACAAGTAATTGGATAGGATGCCGTTCACTCCAATGTTTCACTGCCTCCAGCTGACCCGGGATTTCACTTCTGTAAGCACAGGAGCAGAACTAATGACCATACCTGCAGGCACCAAGCTGAGGTAAGACCCTGGTGTTTTGATAATGCAGGTGACAGGGGCCATTACAGGACAGAGATGAAGTGAGAGTGCAACACAAAGACCATAATAAATGTGCTGATTATTCTCAAAATAGCTGTAAAATCCAACAATATTGCATCCATGGCAACTAACTGGATCTTTTTTTTTGTGTGTGTGTGAATAGTTCACTTGCAACGCGTAATAATTAAATATTAAAAAAACTAATTTACTTGTATTTATTTTGAAGACAGCAAACATAATGTCACATGTCCAGCTGTCATTTGAATGGTACATAAAACAGGTGAGTTTTTTTAGGGGGAATTAATTAGCTTGTCGAGAATAACAGAAAGAGTAACTGAAAACAAGTCAGTGAGACTGAGGGGTGCTGATGCTGACGTGATGGAGAGAGGTGGTGATGCTTGAGATTAATAGTGCAGAGGGTTGTGTTCAGTCGTTGAACACACTGGAAATTGAAAGAAGCACACACGCACTCGCACAGACACAAAACCTGAAACAAGCTAGATAAACACTTAAAGGAGACACATCTTGCTTTTAAATCATTTTTTTCCACATGTAAATCATTCATTTGTGGACACATAAAGTGGAACTGCAATGCTTTGGTCTAAATGTCTCCTTCTTGTTGCTCCATAAGCCCCTCTTTCACCCCTTTTCAGAGGTGTGTCTCAGATCAACTCGACATTGAAGATGACAAAATTGTAGTTGGTAAGTCCAGACATTATTCGGCAGTTCCGTCACAAAAACTATTATAGTTCAGAAAACATAACAATAAATAGGTAAAACTGAACAAGTTGAAAAATATGACACAAACAGAATACAAAGATATCCAGGGATGCAAGTTGCAACATGTATCTGTATCAAACCATTCAATGCAGTGCTCTTGGTTCACTATCGAACAATACAGATTTGTTTGAAGATGCTCTGTGTTGAAGGATCAGTGGATCTGTGTTCGACTACTCCACCTAGGCTGCACTGTCGAGCACAGATCCACTGAGAAACTTGCTGTTTCAGCAACATTTAATTTAAAAACCGTACTTTTGAGCTTAACCAATGTTCATAATAACTTCAATAAATTACAAGTTAAGAAGGGGATGGACATTTCTCTTTTTTGTATCAAAAAAATATAGAACTATGAGACTAAAGTATCAAACCGAACCAAATTGTGAATTTTCTATATCGTTGCACCCCTAATATCTATGCAGAAAGACTAAATTTAATTTTTTTTACAAAACAAAATGAAGTGGACTTTGAATATGACCCTTTTAAAGGGGCTATACCATGTGTTTCTCGGGCATATATTTAAATTCTATACCATAATAAAGTAACAATGTCACCTTCAGTTATTAAAACACTGTTTATATGTTTAAACTTGACTTCTCATYGTCTGTTTTTAAATGCCTTGAAATTGGCCTCTGTCTCTTTAAGAACCTCCTTCCGCTTCTGTCTCGCCCATTTCAGCATGAGCCGGGTGGGTGTGTGTGCTCTGTGATAAGGAAGCTCGGTTCGGAGACACAGCCCAGATGAGGAGCTAATCCCTAAAGGTGGTTCTAGACCCAACCGGTGGTTTTTGCTCCTGTGCCTGGCTGCCTCAGGACACTACAGGATTTCTCACACATGCATGAATGTCTTGCCTGGGCATGTTTTTGATGAGAGGATAACATTATAATATGATATAAAGCACAAAAAAGTTAATTGTACGTGATATTGCCCCTTTAAAATGCTGAATATTTTGGCCATGAGGTTCATCACGTTACAAATATATACATATCTAATGAAATTGTTCCTTCAGGAGACAGATAGTTTTAAACGTGTACCATCTTTCGATGTTGTATCTGATGAGGACATTGACATGTGTTTAGAGTGATGAGAGTCTATAAGTGCTCATTTTAACTGCATGCTTTTCATTAAATCCCATTAAAGTTTTCACCCAGTTGGGGTGGGATGTAAGTTTGTGGTCAAATTCWGAAGGAATTTGAAAGAAAAGAAAGAAAGAAAAAAAGAAAGAAAGATCCATTGAAGTTTCATTTTTATTCATTTATTTTTTATGGAAAAAGTTGTCTAAATATTAATAAAAATAAAGTAAGAAAATAATGTTTTAGACATCTGATAGCAAAATGCTTTAAAGAAAAGATTTGTGCTGAGGAGGCAAAGTTCACAGCAGCATAAAGAGGGAGGGTGACATTTTTTTCAGTCTTATTTAAAAACACTTCAACATGTGAAAGTCAGAGATCAGACCAGCAACCTTCAGAATCAAGGCTGAAGCAATTGTTCATTTAAAAAATAATAATATTAGGATTTTTTTTTAAGGACAGGACGTCCTTGAAGTTTGCTCAAACAGTGCTGAAGAAGACAAATGTTGAGACATTTTCATCATTTGGGTTTTTCTGCCACTGATTTATTCACTTTAGCTGCAAAAACCTTTCCTGCACAAATCACTTGTTACACTTATAATTTCTGTGTTCTTGTTGCTTTATAGAAGTTCAGCACTTCACCCAAACGAATTGCTTGCATTGTCATGTGGAGATTTATAGCACTGTTCTGCTTTTTCGTTTGTGAATAATTTGCACAAACTTGAGAAAGTAGCTGCATTTTATTATTTTATTTAATATTAGCAAACCAATAAGCGTTGCTCTTAATGCACCAACAAAGTGCTTATGAGCTCAAAAAACAGTTCCGTATACGGACCTCGAGACAAAAGAGCTGTTTTGGCATATTGGCTGCCCGAGTCAGGCAACCCGCAGAGGATAAATTCTCGTTCTGCATCTGCCATTTGCATTCCCTGTGTCCCTCAGTTATCAATCAGGTGCTTGCTCATGTTACGGCTACCTGCAGGAGGTCAGAAAAACGATGAACAAAGTCTGTCTGCAGCATCTCTATCAGCTAATGTTTGTTGGTTTTATTTGGTGCAACGGAGAGAAGCTGATGTGTTAGAAGTGATAGATCCCAAACTCAGCTGTGCAATTCATGTTCTGAAGGGGCATAAAACTATTAAATAGCTTAAAGTATAACTCCCTTCATTTCGTTTAAAGGGAGGCACTAAGTGTTTGGCAAAAATAAGCCAATATTTCAGAATGTAAAGCTGCAGAGACAGAAAAATCAGACTGTTTCTGTCAAGCCTTTTGGTCCAAGCTGAAACACATCACAGGCTATTTAAAGAAGCTGTCATTTGGGGACACTTGTTGATCCGTGATAATTAATCCAAAAGGGTTTGTTTTTCATCTGTAACTACCAGAAAGCTATGMGATTACTCCAAATGACTTTTGGATAAATGGCTATAAAAATAAAACATAATTAAAGGTCAGTCTAAAATGGAATCAACACTGAGCTTGCTTGATGTTCTCAAAAGTGCACACAATTAATAAAATTAGATCAACATTTTTGTGTTATTATTATTTGTCAATGGATCACCTGAGCAGGAATGAGACCATTTTCTTCACTTTTCATAATATTTTCTAATGGACTAAAAACAAGACTTGCTCAAGAGATTTCCTTTACAGAAAGAGAAGTCTAATGTGTGACACATTTTATAGTCTTTGTTAAAAAACAGAGTCATCATGAGCTCTAAATGACTTACAAATGCTGCGCTATTCATCCTAATTTGTGGTTACAACCATCTGATTGTGTGACATCTTTTATTTCTGCTGTTTGGGTAAACTTTTAGTTCTTTAGTAGGTTTGTTTGTGACAAAATCACATAATTTAAATCACCTGTTGTCAGCAGAGAAAAAAATAACTTCATTTCCTTGAATATTGTTAAACATGCAAAATGTTGCTTTACGTAGAAATTAAATAAAGTTGATTTCACAAAGCTCCTAACAACCGTCAAAAGATAACTATATGCAGTAAAAAATGTTCTAAAAGGAAAAAAGGAAAAGTCAAATACAAAGATCTGAAAAATAATGTAGTAATTAGGATGCATTTAAAAGTATTGCACTATTTTTTTTAAATCTCAGTCCCCAGGACGGTCTTCCATGTTTAACATCTATTCATGCTTCAACACCTGATTTAAATTAAAGGCTGATTAACTGGCTTGAGCTTAATTTGATCACCTGCTGTGGAGATAATTCATCCATTTGAATCAGGTGTGTAGGAGCAGAGAAACAAGTAGCGTGCAGCGCAGAGAGTCAGGGAAATGAAACACACAACTTTATTATTTAGAATGAAGTTCCAAGAAAAGAAACCTCACCAACTTACTAAACTTTGTTGTTTCTTGTTTAAATTATTATTATTATTATTTAAACAAGAAAGTTATGTTTTTGTGTTCTTCTGAATGGGTGAACTGTAATTTCATTGTGCTCTGTACAATGACAATAAAGGTTTGTTAAATTCAATTCAATGTGTTCAATGTATAATGTTATTTTTTTAGTTTATGGGAAATGTAGACATGAAATATGGAAATGTTTAGAAGTGGCATTTAAGTCATGAAAAGTTACATCCACACATAAATTAAAGCATTATTACCTACAATTTCTTCCAACTAATCAGAGTTTTATTGACATTTTTGGGGAAGAAATCCTGACACTGGATAGTTTTAACCTGCCTGTGCTTCAAGAATTTGCAAGTATTAAGTTGAATAATCTTAAACTCCATACAAACAATCTAAAYATCTGAAGTGTGGTAAGGTAGTTCCTTTGTTTATGTGGCTGTTAAAGATTGACTTAATATTCTGCAATCAAGTGGATAAGTTCTTTGAAATTCAAAAAGTTTGATCTCTTTAAAAAGGTATAAATGAAAAGTATTTTCACATTTTAGAGGTCTTGACCCATTTCAGTGACATGCACTTCTCACAGCCCAACTTTGACATTCAGAGTCAKAGGCAATCAGACTTCTGTGGCAGTAATAAAAGTTTAAACATCACTCCACAAGTCCTAATTAAAAGTTGACCTGGCTTCTTTCCTGATGATTAAGTGTGGGGCGTCTCGTGTTGGAAAATGATGCATGGCGTGTATCCAACTCCATTAATTAGTCGCTCAAATTTTTCTTGCAAAAAATTTGTTCATGCAATACCTAAACTTGTTTCCAACTCTCACAGAGCAGCTGGAGCCGAATTTCAATCAGTCTGCAAGRGAAAGTGTACTCATTTCTTCACTAGGTTAAGGAAAAAATATAATTCCTGAAAATATTTGTCTCAGCCCGATTTTGATTTTGTATTCTAACAAGCACAATATATTTGTATAATTAGGAAACCAATCACAATACACTGGTTACTCCTCTGCCAATCAAAAACCAGTAACTTAATTTTGTCAGTTATGGTTTTTCATTTTCTCTGTCATGTTGTCTGTGTTATCTTCACTGGTTAATTGGGGGAATATGYTTTTTTTAGCTTTAAATGATGATATAATGTCATCGCCTTATCAAAAAGTGTTGCTTTGACTTATTCATCATGTTTGAGAAYCCCCTGTGGGAGCCATTCGGACCTTCCTAAATGCTTGCTGGTACAAAGCACCGCCTATTTACCCAAAGCTCCTCCCTGAAGCTCAGTCTGCAGTCTATCTCCAGCCCCACGGAGCACCCTTCTCCTGCGCCTCCTCCACACAACTACACCAGACCAGTGGCAGGAGAAACATTTCTTTACAAATCCCTGTTTCATTGCAAAATAATATAAAATTAGCTTCACACTACATGATATTTATAGTTTCTTCACAAAAAAATAGCTTAACATTRATATGAAAGTTTGAGGGGATGACCAGGAGATTTATTACCATTTGGGTAAGGTTCAATTGTATTTTGAGTTGCCATGTTCCACAACTGATATTGTAAAATGTTCATTTTATTTTTTTACAACAAAGCACAACTCCCAATGAAAGGTTGTAAACGGCATGAAGCATTGTTTTGATGATGTGCTGAAGTGGGAGTGTCCGAAACAGTGGAAGGTTCTTAAAGAGACAGAGGCCAATTTCAAGGTGGTTAGATGTGCCATGTTGTGAAGTCAAACTTATATAACAACTGAAGGTAACAAAGTTAATTGATTGTGGTATATAATTAAACTATTTGTCTGAAAAATATCCCCTCAAAAGACAAATGCTTGTGAGCTGTTACCTTACAGCGTGGAGGTTACAGGGAGAAAAAAAAACAACCTTTCAGTTTGTTTGTTTCAGGACTGTTTCACATTTTTCTCTAATGAAAGGCTGGCTTTAGACTAAAAAAWTTTATAACTTTAACTTAGATTTTTTTTGCTCAGATGTCTTTTTGGAATACCTCAATTAAAAGAAACAGCAATGTCATTGAGTTTAATGCTATTCACAGGCTCAGTCTTTGTGAAAACTGGAAAAAAAAAAGGCCAGCCAGGGAGAAAAAATCATCCCTGATCAAGGAATCCCCCCAAGCACCCCTGCAGCAAAACCCGGCAGCRCCCTTTTCCCACCATTGTCTTTCTCTTTGCACCACTGTTTTCCCCTTTATTTACATTGGTTTGAAACAAAGCTGTGAAGTCCCTGTTTAAATCAGATTTGCTSTTTAAATCAGACATGATGCATGCCACTTTTGTTACATTTGTCAGATCATAAAAGCCTTTTGAAGATCTGTGATAGAATAACATTATTCTAATATGATTCAATTTTCTGAAGTGCATTTTAGGTTTGTAAAAAATAAATAAATGCTGAATCAAAAATAAACATTCTACATAGATCACAGCTGGATTTGAACCGTTTTGCCTATCATCATTTAGTCATATTAAAGTATATATAAAGCACATTTCTACAACATTTGTTGGTTAGAATGAAATACAAAGAGTAAACATGAGTCAGCGGTTCATACGTAAAACAGTAATTTAAGAAATAAATTAAATAAACTTACACAAAAAAAGTTAAGATGTCTTGGACAAGTGGAATTAAAAAAACATTCAAATGAGTTTTGGGAAGAGATTTAAAATGACAGTGTCTGAAAATAACTCTCATTTGCATGGAGTAACTATTTTTCTTTCATTTTGTTCAGTTTGTAGGCGATTCAATCAAGACGTAACAAAGACATGAATTACTGTTTCAAATTGATCTGATGGAAGGCCTTAATTTTCCTCAAGTGTAATTAGAAAAAAAAAAACATTTTACACAGTTTAAATCATATATTAGTGGGAAAATAGTCAAAGAAGTTGGATATTTGTCTGTAAAACTTTAAACCTGTTCTTAAAAAGCATATTCATTTTAAATTAATGCAAGTCTTATAACCAACAGCTTGCGACTCTGTTCACTAATCTATATTTTAGATTTAAATGCTTTAGTTTTACTAAAAAAATAAAGCCAAACGTTAATTGCAAATATGTTTTCAGCTGAGAAGTCGGTCCCATCCCTATCTCTATGCAGAAAAAGAGAGAAATCAACGGCATTGTTTAAAAAGAACAAGCATTAACAGAATTAATTAAAAAGCTTTATTGAACCTGCTAAGTCAATACGTTGATCCATCTCTCCCGCAGCTCTCAACAACAAATAATTATTTAGCTGCTTTTCCACAAACAGGATGAATACAAGTAAGCAAAAAAACCAATGACAAGTTGCAGAAAGATAATTGGACCTTGGCCAAACAGAACTTTCTTGTCAATTAAACAAGGTCAATCATGAATTACTATGTTTTAAAACATTAGTCAGTCATGGTCAAGATGTCCAATAAATCATTTGCCATGATAACAATTCTTCCAAGTAATTATTCGGTTTAGTCAAGAACTTTACAACTCTCCTAGCGGACAGATGAACTCAGCAGCCCCAGCACACTTAAGTGCTGGGACAAAACAGATGTGAAAAGTCAAGGCTGCAGAGGTGCCATGAGTCAAATAATAACTCCATGTTGTAATGAAAAAAATGATTTTTGGGTGTAGTAACATTTATTTAATTATTCTTTTAAATGTTACAAAATACACATGTGTACCAAATTTCATGATTTTAGGTCCAAGAATGGATTGGGGATGATTTTTTTTTAAATAACTGTAGGGGGTGCTGTGTGAGTAATTAGGCCACGCCTCCCTAAAAGTGGACTGCATTCCTGGAGTAGGGTGGATTAGGATTGAACATAGTGAACTGGGTGCAGATTGGTGAAGTATGTGGAATTTAGAGCCAAATGTTTGTCAACAGTCTGACTTCACMACACCGCCATGACCACGCCTTTCATAAAAAAGCAAGATGAACTTCTTATCTTTGTTCTGACACCATTTGTTGCTGATTAGGTCAAGAGAGTCAGAAACGGAGCTTTCCATTAAAAAAAGGTCACTTCCTGTTATCAGGGGGTGGGGCTTTGATAATGTCATACAACCACATGGTATGGTCAGGCATGCAACATGGATGACTCAAACAAAGTTTGGTGTATTTTAGCCTTTTTATGTAAAAGTTGCAACTTTCTGAAATTGTAACAGACAGACAGAGAGCATTTCCAAGTTCACTGCCATCGCCTGCCTGCAGATTATCTGGTTACAGAGTCAGGTCATGTGGTTTTTAAAAATATTTTGTACTTTGTTGTTTTTTTATGACTTACTGATACTGCTTTAGTTCAGATCCTCTAAATAATGTTTGTCTCCTTTGTCATAAATTATTCTTTGTTAYTGTAGTTTTGTTTTCTTCTGTTGACTCTCTTTGTTTGTTTTATGCCTAATTTTAAATTCCCTATTCAAGCTGTACTTTTGGTTTGTTAAAATTAAGTGGCTCGCATATTTCTTTAAGTGACTTCATGTTTTCTTTTATTTCTTTGTGTTTGACCTCTTTGCAGACTAAAATGAAGMCTAAAGCATTAACGTTTAAGAAAATTAAATAAAATTAACAGGAAAAGGCTTCATTAAAGAGTCATTGGGATAAAATATATCAGCTTTAAATCAGAACTAAGAACTTTTTTATGCACACGTTTGAACTCTTGTTTGTTTAATGACTGATATGCATTTATTTAAAATGCAGAGTTTGCATTTGTTACCGGCTGAATAATCTCTCTGCATTCCCTTCTTCACRGCCTCCTTTCTTTTGTTTTTCTTTTACATGTAGATCTACTGTGTTCTCTCACTTCCAGCACAGCAGCTGATCAAAGAGAGGAATGAAAGAAGCACTCTTGATAGACAGAACTCTGCAATCACACAATGACTCATAAGAGAGTTCCACCAAAACGGAGAGAAAAAAAAGTCCCTTCGGCTTCACTTCCCATTCTCTCCAGTGTGTTTCCCCTTCGATCAAACCCACAGTAAACAGAGCAGGCTATTTTAAAAGTTCTCTGAAGAGGCCTCTGCTCAAACAYAGAGAAAATCATTAACATTTATTTTCTTTTTATTGTGTGAAATGAATCTTGCAGATTTTCCATGCTCCGTAATTTGCTGAAAAACAAAAATATTTATATATTTCAAGTGGATTGAAGCAGTCAACTAAAGGAGCACATTTTTTGTTTGTTAACTGACAATAGAGGATGTAATCATGAAAATTGAGAGCAGCAAAAAAAACAATAACCTGTTTTGGTAACCTATTTTTTTGTCGCTCTRTCTGCAGTGGAGAGTGGGCACACTAGTGCTGACAAAGACAGAGCRCTCCAGCACGGAGAGCAGCTTGTCAGGAAACTGTGCCATGAAGAATATAAACACAAAGCATTTTTTTTCTCTCTTTTATTCAAGATTTCGGTTTCCAGATCTACATATAAACACTGTCTTGCAGCTTCTTTTGGACTCGTGCTGCTTCAATCTGAGTTAAGAAGCTCAGGCTTATTTTTCTGCAAAGCTAAGAGGAGTTCATCGCAGTAAAATGATTGTAATTACATCAGGCATGCTGCACGACAAAAAGGTTTTCTTCATAAAGAAATCCAGAATTCTGTTTTTACTAGAAAGCTTTTAKGGAGCGTAAGCACTCAGACAACAAGGAGAAGGATAGAGCGATGATGCTGCGTCACGCTGAAGCTTAATTTATTTTGCATTGTGCAACAGAGGGTGTCAGAAGCTTCGTCCATTCATTTCATGCAGACAATTTGCCTTTAAGTTCTTTTTATGCGTCTGACCTTTTCTCAGGTGTCCATACCACATAAAACACAAGGACATTCACATCAGCTTTRAAAGCTAATACTCCTGAGTTTTAGGAAAGCATAAACAAAAAGGGCACACTCTTGTCCAGCTCTCCTTCGCTGCTGAGAAACGGAATTCTTTAGTTTAAAGCAACAGAGCGGGATAACATTTTGTCAGCAGGTTTGCTTCATTAGCATTTAAGGAACTCAAGCTGTTGAMTAATCAAGTTTATTGTGACTGTTATGCCTCAGAGGCCATAGGATGCTCAAAACGGTTTTTTTAACTACTTTTCTCTGAAAAAGATTGCTTTTAATTTTCCTCATCTTGTTTGCCATTTACAAGAAAGGTTAGTTTTAATTTGACAGGTAACATTCACCCTCGTATGCACTTTAATCATTTAAAGATAAGAGATAACAAAGAGGCCTGAAGATGATTTCGTTTTACAACAGGCACTTTATCAGCAGTGCTGCACAGTGAGGTATAATCTGCACCCACAGGGCTTCAATCAGACAAACTTTCAGACATTCCTTCTATGTATTTTAGCTTCAGTATTAATTGAAGCTCCAGGAGCCATTCAGTAACAAGATGACCTTCCATTTTTGATTCCCATCGTTTACACAAAGGGACCCCGGGCTGGGTAATTCCAGGAGTCACATGAACTCTTTATAATTACTTCTGTCTCCGGTTACAAACTAGTCGTGTTTCATTCGCAGCTCCTTCTGCAATCCTCTTATGAAAAATTCAAACTGTGTGAGATTCGTCCCAGAATGAAACATTTCGTTAAAGAGTGATGTGAAAAGCCTCGCCTGTTTGAAAGGGACTTCGTGACGAGGGAGCTACTGTAAAACAGTCTCGTGGGACGAGCGTTACAAATCTTCTGCCTCGTGGCTTTCATGAGACAAGAGGACAGCGACTTTTTATGATAACCTCAATCAGTTCTCTGCCAATCAGAGGGAAGGACACAGGTTTGAAATGAGAGATCAATTGAATAATCAATAGGGGTTTAGAGAGACACAACAAACTTTGTCAAGGTCGCTCTGACAGCTGAAAGTTTAAATTGGACTGAGCAGAACATCGTTAAGTCATTTGCTGTGTTGTTGTTTGGTTTTCCCAATGAATAATAAAGAATGGATGGTTTAGGCCTTTTAAAAGTTTTGCATTTATAATAAAAGCAACAAATACTAGTTATGATTAAAGATGGAGTATAAGGCCCACACTACAATATATATTTTGCTTTAATTATGATGATAAAGTCATGATATTACAAGAAAAACAATTATACAAGAATAAAGTCATAAAATTATGAGATTAAAGACATAATATTACAAGAATAAAGTCATAAAATTATGAGATTAAAGACATAATATTACAAGAAAATAACATGAGAAAAAAAGTCAAACAAAAATTGTAATATCATGAGAAAACAGTTATATGAAAATAAAGTCATAATATTATGAGAGGACAGCACAGTGCGTCAGTTAGAGCTGATGCCTCTCAGCAAGAAGGTCGCTGGATCAAATCCCGGCCCGGGGACWTTTCTGGGCAGAGTTTGCATGTTCTCTCTGTGCATGCGTGGGTTTTTTCCAGGTGCTCTGGCTTCCTCCCAGCGACCAAAAACATGATTGTTAGGTTAATTGTTAACTCTAAATTGTCTCTAGGTRTGAGTGAGTGAATGGTTGTCTGTCTCTATGTGTCCCTGCGATGGACTTGAGACCTGTCCAGAGTGTACCCTGCCCCTCGCACAGTGACTGCTGGATTATGGGTACCAGTGACCTCTGTGAACTCCTATTTAAAAAAAGTAATCTTYCCACTGCTCTGAAATGAGGAATGTTAATTATCTTGTGAAGTTATACTTTGGGATCGGCTTTATAAATTAGTAAAAATTTAATCTTTTAACACATGAGTAATAAATTATTATCAGAAGCAGGACTTTAAAACAATCGTGCAAATGACTATATGACTTCACCGATTCAATAATCAGCTTTGAAAATCTAATAATCCTATTTTTAGCTCCACAGTTAAGACAGGGTTTAGTTATCAGTTTGCTGAGCACCATTTGAAGCTCATTTTAAACCTGAACAGAATTATGGCTCAGCTCACATCTTATTTTTTTTTTCTTTCCCAGCAGGTGTTTGCTGTTGTGCATTTGTTTTGTTTGAAAAAAAGGTGAAACAGCCGTGACTTGGTGTGTGTGTGGAATGTGAACGGTTAGGGGTTGGGAGGAATGAACCTTCAACCATTGTCAAATATTAACCAACACATGTTTTTGCCCATGCCTTTAATTTACCTCWTTACTTTTTCTCCTTTTTTTCTCTTTTCTCCTACAGTATTTACCCATTTACAATGTAATTAAATGGCGGGAAAATACAGAGTAGCATCAAAGCAATTTAAGGCATGAATGGAGACAAAATGGAAAAAACATGTATTTTTAATAAGCTCACTAGAGTTTAAATGGAGTTTGGCAAATGTAATCAAAGCGATATTTATAAAAAAGAAAAAAAGAGCATCACCGGTACATGCGTCAAAACAAAAGTGGATGTTTGAGATTAAATATGTTTATTTTGACTGTAAAACTGTTTTTTGGCTATTTTAATATTGTGGGAATAAATTCAGCATCTGTGAGTTTATACTGGTTTTAAAATCCAAGCTAAACATTACAGTAAATAACAAGTGACTGTGTTTATTTAAGTATATATA
>NW_013952642.1:534161-536556 GCF_001266775.1 Austrofundulus limnaeus | reverse complement strand
GTTTAACCTTACGTACCTATAGCATCTATTACAAATATATGTAGCTATTTTGGATAAGTTTGTATAATACAGCAATTTCTTAACACGATTATATTCTCACTATAACAAAACAGAAACAAGTCAGTATTTCTGAATAGTAAGGGTTTTTTATTTATTTTTCTTCTTAGTTTTATGCTTTAATCAGACAGAATCTGTTAAAAGTTTCTGTCTTTGTCTTGCTGCCAAGCCCACAGCCTACACCCCTTCTTTAATCTGCCCAGGGAGCTGTCAGAGTTTCACCTCCAGCATGACTGCTGGAGCTTTAATTAAGTGCCATGTTGTTTTTTTTATTAGCATATGACCTTTACATGTAGTTCTTTGTATTTTGTTCATTAAAGTCCATTGCCGACGTGCATTTTGAAGTTAAGAAAGCATTTTGAACAGCACATTTGAAAAAAATAAAAAAATTCAAAGCTACGTGGAGCTAATACATTGAAGCACATCCCATTTACATGGCAAGACTAATTATAGAAACACAATAGTGCGCAGTGAGATGAAAAGAGATCATCACCCAAACCCGGATCAAGCTCATTTCAATCCAATGTCAGAGAAAACTTAAATATAGAATATCATTCTGCCTGAATAAACATGTGTTCAAGGTTGAACTGAAGGTTCTGCCTTTACTTTTACTGCGAGGATTTTGCCACCCTCTGTCTGAATTCAGCTTATGCAAATAATCAGGTCACAGAGGGGCATGTAAACAGATTTTCTGATTTTCAACTATATCCTGTGTTTCCGCATAGAACTCATGTGCTTTTCACAGCTTTGGGTTCTCTTTAGAAGCTCATTAAACAAGCAGCGTTGGTTCCTGGCAAACTTAAAACAAAGTTGAATTTCTCCAAAGTTTTCATAATACTTTACACAATCCAGAATTAAATAGAATTAGATGTTGATAGACTACTAAATCAAAACCTTCATGGTACACTATACCTCCAACAGGGATTTGTACAAAAGCAATTATTTTTTGTTTCTTAAACTCAGCTTTTCTGAACTTTTGAGAAGGCAATCCTCTAAACAGGTATGGATACCACTTAGGGTAACCAAYCAGGTGTGAAGCAGCAGATCTGGGTTCTGTATACTGAGGGGTGGGGTCTCTGTGGAACCGAGCATTGTTTGGGTGGATCTGGCAGATGCTCAGTTGGTTTAGCATCTGAGGAATATGAAGGTTTTTGGTCAGTGCCTTGAGCTTTGTGTTATGTTCTTCAAAGCTTCTTCCTGCACAGTTTTTGCAACGTGCCACAGACAAATTGTCCTCCTGGGGGTGACCACTGCCATTAGGGAGTTGCATTGCTGAAGGAGACTGTGAAAGCAGTTTTCTGTAGGTTTGTGGTAAGGCATCATTTTATATGAGGGTTTCCTTGCAGATTATTGTGATGAACTTACAGAAATGCTTGGTTTTATCAAAAGACAAAGAATCAGTATATATTTTATCATGTTTAAAAATGTATTTTTTACACAAAAAAGATGAATTCCATTCAAAGTACAGTATAAAAAACAACAAAATGCATCCACATGGAAACAAACCCCTCTACATTTTCAGCAATTCCGTGCAGCACAGCTTTCTTACAAAAATAAAAGCTTCATAAGATTACCATGGGATAGCTCTTCAAATGTCTTCTCACATTTTGTAAAAAAAAAAAAAAAAAAAAAGCATTAAACCTTCACAGGCTGCCCTGAACATTTCTAAAGCCATCTCAAGATCTGTTTCATGTACAGTATTTCWCTGTGCCGTGAATTTGTGGTAAACACGTGACTCGGTGCTAAAGCACAAAGTCTCTGCAATAAGATATTTGAGCAGTGGTTTTAAAGGGTTAAATAATAGTTCCATCAGCCACTGAATTTTAGTGTTCTATTCTCTTATTCAAGACACTGATGAAGGTCAGGCATAAATGGCTCCAGCTCCCTGTTTGAGCCTCCGACTCACAGCTTAGCCACAGCTTTGGGAACGGGCTCACATAAAAGACTTAGCCAACAATGCTGCTGCCCTAGATAGGCACACCAAACACAATAGTGGTTGTGCTCATTTAAAGCAGATCAAACCTGAGCTGGCGATTCCAGACTGAAAAAGATGCTCACTAACTAAATTAAGTATTTCAATAAATAAGGGTTGTCATTGWAATGACAGGTTTTCAATTGTTTCTTGGAGTTTAATTTGATTTTTAAATGGTTTTACTTTTTTTCTGTAGCAGTTTGCGCTCACCTGTACATTAGGATTTGATTTAAACTGTTTGAACAAAGTTTGATTTTGTTCAGGATTATGGTTTCTTATCTATCTATCTATCTATCTATCTATCTATCTATCTATCTATCTATCTATCTATCTATCTATCTATCTATCTATCTATCTATCTATCTA
>NW_013952642.1:529383-533704 GCF_001266775.1 Austrofundulus limnaeus | reverse complement strand
CTCTGAGTCCCTCCCAGATGACTGAGCTTCTCACCCTATTTCTAAGGGAGAGTCCAGACACCCTGCGAAGGAAACTCATTTTGGCCGCTTGTATCTGTGATCTTTTCCTTTCGGTCGCTACCCAAAGCTCGTGACCATAGATGAGAGTTGGGACATAGACCAACCGGTAAATTGAGAGCTTCGCCTTTTGGCTCAGCTCTCGCTTCAACCACGRCAAATCGGTACAGCATCACTGCAGACGCAGCACCATAACCACTCTTTTCACATGTATGTATACATAAATACAGTAGAATGGGCTAAAACAAGTACAAGTGAATAGGGCTGATAATCAGCTTTATTTGACCTCTGCCGAGCTGGAGAACATAAAGCTGCTCAAGATTTGTTCAATTTATTTTGTCATACAAGCATTATACAACTGTTTGTACCAGAAAATTCTACAAATTGTAGTTTTTTTCTAGAAATGGATGATAAATTAAATCTGAATTTTACCAGAACTGTGTTGACCAAAAAACATGGACTCAAAACTGAAAACTGATGCATAAAGGCTGAACTTGGGACAAATATGAAAATCTTGAAAACATGTGTCAGTTTAAACCAATATATCAAATACATTGGCACCATGTTATATACTGAACATCTAAGAACATGCGTTTAATTTTTAGATTTAAATTTAAAACATTGATATTATTTATTCTATTCCAACATATTCCTCGTGGTAAAACAGTAATAAAGAGGCTAGACTTTCCTGATACTTAAATTGATTTGCTTTATCCTGTAAAGAAGCAAGTCACGAGCAGTCTTAGCTCTGCAAGGATGTCAAACCCTCACTCTTGGTGTCCCGGTTACATCCCTTTTGAACACAAGCTCTTTCAAGTGAAATTAATCAATCTCTTTATCACTTGGGCAGTGTCATTACCCAACCACAGAGAGAGAAATGAAAGTGCTAATCGCACAGTGAGTGGGGCTTTTGTGYGAGAAGGCCAAGTTCTCCTGCTCAAGCTGCTTTGCAAATGCGTTCTCAATTGAATTTGTGAGGCGAGGAGACGATGAATTGCGAACTTACCTCAGAATTCTCTTCCCAAATGAGCAACATGACATCAGCTGTGGGTGCAGTTTGCAAAAAAAGTAATTTAGAGACAAATATAAAAAGAAAATATAGTAAAAATAGTTGGATATATTTCTATCTTGTGTGTATACTGTGCATTAAAACATTTTCCACTGCAAATAACTGGGGCTTGTAAATCCTCTCAATATAGCAGCAGATGATCATTTAGCAAGCACTAGTKTCTCTTAAAGTGCACCACTGCAGCATATACATTGTTATTTCAACAGTCTCTGCCCTGCTTGTCACTTTGGGAATGTGGATGAATAGTCAGTCAGAAAAAAAAAAAGATACTGTATTATTATGCTAACCATCGAGGCGTACGGACCTGCAAGCTTGATGATGTCAAGCAGACTGAGATTTGGGCCCCCAGTGCGTGTCAAAAAGAGGAAGGTTACTCTCAGAACAGCTTGCACAGAAAATAGATATATAGTGTATATATATATATATATATATATATATATATATATATATAATTAGCAGGAACATTGAAACAGTGGAAAGTAGCTAAACTATTGAAATCTTGTCTAAATCATAAGCGCTTGGGGGGACCTACTTTTTCTTCTGCCTGGGCAATGCATACATGCTCAGTCACTCATGCAGATGTTGCATGTTGAGTATTTTCATGTTTTCGTATTCATGTAATGAAAAATATGTAACGTAATTTAAGACTACATTTTTTATTTTTATAGTAGTTCTTGTTAATCAAATAGTTTATTTTAATGGTTTTAATATTTAACTTATTATTTACTTATTATTACATATTATTCAATTTGATTGTTGTATTAGCTTGGCTGTGATGTAAATGATGCTACATCAACTTGCTTCTGATTTTAAAAAAGAATAAATAAAAGAATCTGATGTCTGGTAATTTTTATGAAGCAGGGATTTGAAATTCTCTACTTATTTTAGATTTAGCAAACACATTATGCCTGGGATGTCAAATTAATTTTTACTGAGGGCCACGTGAGCATTATAGTGACCCTCAAAGGGCCAGTTGTAATTAATTTTGTTTCAAATTTTACTTTGACGTAACAGAAAATGTCACGGCCCTTGTCTCGTTGCTTCTGCTGAGCACATCTAACAATAACTGTGCTCTACGTGGTATTTCCAGCATAGAAACAGCGTTCTAACACGTCCTCTTATAAAAACTGAAAATACTACATGTACGACTGACTAAATGTGAAATAAAATAATTCAGAAATAATATTAAAAGTAAAAGTAAGAGAATTTTACTCACTGGTGAGTTGTGGTAAGTCTTGAATTCTGAACTCTCTCACATTCCGACAGAGAAAATCATCACGCTTTATGGGAGTTAAAGTTACTCAAAGCCACTGGCTCAGGGGCAGGACAAGTAATATTAGCCTTCATTTTTTAATGTGTTTAATTTTGTTGCATTAAATCATAAATTTAAAGTTTACATTTGACACAAAAGCTACGAAATTAGCAAAAAGCATCAGTAACAGATTAGTATTAAACCAGCTTGAGTTTCACTCTGCTGGAATCTGAAAGGAAATTGGTGGTATTGAACATCACTACCGGGGACATTTAGCAGCAAATTTATAACAACAGTAATAATCAATTAAATATTGTACCTGCTTTCCATGAGAAATGATGATCCTTCAGAAGTATGATGTCTGTGTGGACTGGGATGGAAAAGAAAGACAAGAGCAGGAAGAGGCTGAGGAAGTTCCCAGCTTGCCATATCCAGGCAATGACCCCAAAGTCATCTTTCAGAGTCATAGTCCAGCCCATTGCTTCCTCTCTTACTCCTGCAAGAAGAAAATGAGATTCATCAGTATCTGAATGAGAAATATAACCAGACAAAAATATCTATATAGGACGGGAAAAACAGAAGTAGTGACAGTGTGGAGATCACATGAGGAAAGAAAAAAAATGTCACTCAGTCTGCTGTAGGAAAAAAAATATATGTGTCACCAAAACCTGCAGCTCAGGAACATAATATTCAACATCATCCTCTAAGGTGCAGCATATCCTTTCACCCACAAACTCCCGTCTTGATTTTCAATTTCGTTTTAGAAGTCCAACAAAGAAATACAGCCCAACACAGGCTCCTGCTGCAGCATAGATCAGAGGAGGTAATACAAAGAGGTGAATGAATGAACGAACGAATGAATGAATGAATGAATGAATGAATGCAGCTTACTGAGGTGTACAAGCAGAAACAAGTACTGACAAAAGTTAAGACTTTGAGCTTAAAGTATTAAATGTATTAGTGGATTTTTTTTTATTGCAGCTCGTATTTTTTCCCGCTGCTATTAGTCATACGAGCGCTCAGGATTAGTCCCGGATTCCCAGTTGTGCCGCACCAATAGTAAAATTAATGAATAAAGAACGGAGTCTGTAACACCTGATGTTYCCAGGGACTGATGTCACGGTGTCTGGGACTGCATTTATTCATTTTTTCCAAAAACAAATTTTGTTGTAGTGTAGCTCTTGAGTATTGAGGTATTTGTTAATATTGAATTCCCATTTATACCACGAAGAAGCTCCTTGTAGTTTCTTTTYCCTTCACTCTGTATTCAAAAAGTCCAACATTCAACCACATTTGGTCTAATTTGTAATAGTTGTTAGTATCATACCACCATATAAACACAGGTMTTCCAACATTTTGTTGAAGTAATTATGTGAATATTTAATCATGGATTAGTTACTGAAAAAACAGCAGGCWTTTGAGATGTTGGATTATTTATACATGATGAGTTTGCGACTACTGGATGCTTAGTTTTGCTTGATTTCATTCAGCAAAATTAGATTTTGACTTTGCTGCTATTTTGCATTGCATATATATATATATATATATATATATATACTTTTTAGTTTTTGCTGAGTACGTATTATTTTTCTGTTCTGGAAGTAGTCTGTGTGTGTTTGGATATTGGTATGAGTGTGTGTTCAGATTTGGAGCAGGCCACAGGTAATAAACGGCAGGGGTTTTATTTTTATAAAAACTTAATTTTGATTAATAGAAATGTAAATATACATCACAGAGTACTATACAAGCAATCCTGAAAAGTGTAGACACTGTGAGGTGATACCGACACCGATTTTATTCAACTGTAAAATCTTCCCTTTGAGGACTAGTGATGTGCAAATTGATACAGAAATGTCTATACCACCACTACCAGGAGTGTATGCACTGGTATCGATACCAAAATCTAACTATTGATACTTTGATATTTCAGAATATATATATAT
>NW_013952642.1:526638-529297 GCF_001266775.1 Austrofundulus limnaeus | reverse complement strand
CATGCTGGAGCCAGAGTCAGAGGAGAATAAAGTGGGTGGGGAGTCCAAACCTTATTTGGCAGTTCCTTTGTAAATATTGTGACACAGTAGTTCAGAAAACTGGTTAATAGAGAAAACTGAACTTATTGAAAAAGTATGTCCTAAAATATTACAAAKAAATTTATGCAGCAAGAGACTAAACTCAAATGTTCTGCACTCTTAGAGTCTCCAAATACACAATAAAATGCATTTAATGGCTAAAAAAGTGGATTTTGCATCATATGCCCCCTTTAAAACCCAAAGAAAAATATGGGTCTGTGTCCAGCACTGTACAGTTTTTGATCCACTGTCCAGTATCCCACATTATTCTCAGGTCATTCTTCGTCTTACCTTAAATCAGAAAAAAACACACAAAAAAGTTTCAACTTATAGTGTCTAAATTCATTCAACTGTCCCCTCTTTTTGTTYAAGTTCTAAAAACTCAATTCCTGATAAAACCAAAAAGGACATACATTTTTTTTCTATTTAGAGCTGCTTTTGTCTCACATTTTTATGGCCTGAATATGTACTCTGTTTGGTTGACTGAACAAACCGCTCTGGCACTTGCACAGCCATATGCCAATTAAACACCTCTAGTTGCTGATTACTAGCCTTTCTCTCACGCGGCACTGTTTGGAAGCCATACCTGACTGCGCCTTGATTACATCCTCCCTCTAGCCCATTTAATTTGGTCATTCATGGGACAAGCAGTGCTCTCTCTCTCTCATAGGCTGACAGGGCGTGTCACAACTAATTGGAAAACATGATCTTGAACAGAAACAAGCAATGGGAAYGTGCATGGCCTCGAGGCATGCCAGCACTTTTCAAAGTGAACAAAGACAGACATCTGAGATAACCCTGGGGTCAGGTAYACTTGCAGTATTTATAGCAGTAAAACTGTTCTCATATACCTCAGGCTCAGACTCATTCAATTAGTGCATCTCATAAGAAGATTGAATACAGACTAGACTGGAAATTTCAGAAGGGCCAACTTTTAAGCTGTTCGATATCTGGGTCAAAGGAATCCTGCCAGGTTTTTAGTGGCTGCTGAAAACCTGGCCACCACCAGCACGGCTCAGCTACCGCTGTGCAGATAGGGAACGTCATGATCTGATGGAATGCAATCTGTCTCTTTCTCTCTGAGGTCCTGGTTTGGGGCATATTTTTTAAAAGTGAGAATCCCTGATGCTATCATCAGGGAACAGATGAGCAAAACTCCATAACCTTCCTTTTCGCAGGTGGTCAAAACAATTAAGATTTGATTAGATGTTTCCAAATTAAAGGGAARCACTAATTTAGATTGCCAAGGCTCTGAACAATCAGCATGTGTGTGTGTGATGATGTTGTGATCCTCCAGCCTCTCTTTAAATGAGCCAAACACCCCACTCCGTTTGGAGTGGAAACAGACACATTTGACTCCAGCCTGCATCCCAGAGATGCTACCCTCTTCTCTGGATTTCTGCAAAATGATGTTGCCAAGCAGCTCATTCTCTCCTTACATTCACCGCTGATATTCACGCTCCTCTCYCCGCTCTTGTCTTTATGTGCTGCATGCGCTACGTACTGGTTAACACGGCTGTGAATATTTTTTTCCACATTGTTGTGCATGTAATTGTTTTTGATTGCTGGCAACAAAAACACAGCAATCCATCCTCATTCCTCCAGCCTATTTTTGCAGATGCATTCACTGGCAGAAATGGCTATGAAAGCACTGAAAGGATGATAATGCGAAACACAACACTGTCTTTTAGACCGTCATGGTCTTTGGGTTTTGTTATGACTTTGTGTGAGTTGTTGTTCTCATTTTCACGATTTTATATTTCATGGTTTCTGCATTGGGTTTTGTCATGTTTTGTCTTGCATTTAAAGTTTTTATTCTCTCTCTTTTTCTTCCTGTTTTGGACATGTGCCTRTGTGTAGGATGGTTTAGAGGATGATCTGTAATATCACAATTTTCAAAAGTTTGCGTTTGTCTATCCAAATGAAAACAAATACAAAAATATATAATTTATATATTAGAGGTGCAACAATACATGCATCTGTATCGGATCGTTGAATACACACTATGTATCGAACAATACAGATTTTTCAAATTTATTTTATCTTGTCTTGTCTTCTGAAGATGTGCTGTGTTCAGTAGATCTGCATTTGATTGCTCCAACTAGGCTGTATTGTCGAGCACAGATCCACTGAGAAACTTGCTGTTTCAGCAACATTTAATTTAAAAGCTGGACTTTTGAGGTTAAAAAAATGTTCTTAATTAATTTCAATAAATTACAAGTTAAGGAGGGCTTTGAAATTTCTCCTTTTTTGGACCAAAATATATCAAACTGTGAGACTAAAGCATGAAACCAAACTGAATCATGAATTTAGGTAGATTAACACGTTCTCACTCCCGACACGTCAACATATTGATGCTTGGTCGGGTACTGTCTGCGTCCAGTTTTGACGCGTCGTGTACCACCCTCGTGTCAGTCATTACGGCTTTTCCGGTTTTTGCCACATAAGGGTCTTTGTGTTGGGGGTCTGTGGTTAAAATGAGGGATCAGGATTAATGGTTAATTTTGGGTACAGAGGTCAGGGATATGCTGGATAGATAGATAGATAGATAGATAGATAGATAGATAGATAGATAGATAGA
>NW_013952642.1:524162-526434 GCF_001266775.1 Austrofundulus limnaeus | reverse complement strand
GGTTGGTTGGTTGGTTGGTTGGTTGGTTAGTTAGTTAGTTAGTTAGTAGGGGTGCACCAAAAAAATCGTTTTACATCAGAATCGTGATTCTCGTTTACAAAGATTCAAAACTGATTTAAAATGTCCCAAAATCGATTTTTATTAATAAAAAAATAAAGAAAATTYAATTCCTCCATTTTGAAACTGCATGAGATGTCCTGATGTCATCACGTAGTTGCTTCTGGAACATATGAATGTGCAGAAAGCACCACAACAAAGAGGAAACTACAAACATGGAGGAAGGAGAGATTCAGCTGGCCCTGTTTTCATTGAATGCAAACATTTGGGCTCATTTTGGTTTTTTACTGAACGAGTCTGAGTTCGACATGAGCAAGGTGTGAATGGTTTGCAAACTAAAGAAGAAGCACTTTGGGAACATGACGAATGGGCTCACATTATCAGTTTTGAATGAAAAATCKATTTTGAATTGAATCGTGAGAGAGTWAAGAGATTCCCACCCCTAATAGATAGATAGAAGACACTATTTATGTGCGGACAAAATGATGAAATATTTAAAAAAAACTTCTCAGTTTTCACAATCCCCTATAGGCAGTTGGCTTTCTTTCAAGCTCTCTTCACACCAGCCTTGTTTTATAAAATATTTCTAAGTAAACAACCTTGTTAAACATGCAAAATGCACCGTACCTGCACAAGATGACTGCCAGTCATCCCTTTGGTGATGTGGTCAGCAGATGGTTTTCAGTAGTCTGGCTGGGAGAGTTGAGCTGAGCGGCGGAGGCGTCCGAAGATGTTAGGTCTGACAGGGAAGGTAAATCACCTGTGCCAAGCCTTCTGCCTGCAGCATCATGTGGTGGCTTAATCTTGTGTGTGAATCAGTGTGTGGTGGGTGGGGACTGTGTCACACCTCCTGCAGCAGTGAGGCACCTTCCAGGTGCTAACTCTGGCAAGCGCCCACGCACCGAAGTACCTTCTGCAAAATGGTCCAGCCGGTATGAGCAGCTTTAAAAAGTCTGGAGAGGAGAAAAAAAATGAACAAAGAAAAGTACTTAAATACGTGACTGGAGAGCAGCAGAATCTGACAGTTCATAAGACAACATTGTTGATAAGAAATTTGTTTCGCATCAGCTTCTTTGCTACAAACAGCATGAAAGATAGATGCGGAGAGGCTGAGCAACAAGGCTGAGCAACATGACCCTGAATTTGGTGTTCTTTATTTTTCAGACCATCAGCAAAAAAAAAAAAAAAAAAAAAAAAAAAAAAGACTAAGATGTGATTTACAATTCACTCATCTGTTCTCTTATTCATTCAGCTCTTCATCTTTGTGCATGGTTCAAATATAAACTGTCAGTGCATGTAAAAATATGCTTAAAATACTTRTAAAATGTTGAACTGGTGCGTTATTGGAACAGAAGCAAAACTTGTGCATCAGGCTAAAGAATGTTTGAGTGTTTTCTTGGTCATTTTTACCTCAAAAAGAAAAGCTTACTGCTTTTAGTTAGGTTCAAAGGCTGAAGCTTCGGGTCTTTGCTTTTTTTTTTTTCCAGCATTCAATGATGACTTGTCAAACAGTTCAAAAAGTTTKTCCGCAAGAATCTGATTTTATTAACACTCTCTGCCTTTGTGTCTCATCCACCCACAGCCACTTTCTCAGCAACCCCAGCTCTGTGCTCAGCTTCTTTGCTGACCTGACTCTACATGGCCCCGAAATCCACAGATCCTATTGACCCAGAACTTATTACCTCGAGCTCTTAAGGTCCTTTTTTTTTTGGGTGCCTTTCTGCTGTTGCTCAAATTAGCTTGTTTCTGCAGCAGCACTTCTCCGCCTCCAGCTGGCAACTGACTAAACAAAAGCCAACAAATAAGATGAAAGAAAACAACCCGTCGTGGATGGAGCAATCAATTGCAAACATTTCAGTTTCAGAAGCGCACAAACAGTTCATTAAATGTATATTCAGCTTCAACTTTCGCCATTAGAGTCGCGACACATTCCTCRCTCGCTGTTTATTTTCATGTTCACTGTTTTGCCACCTGTGCATGATAATACATTTATTAAAAAAAACTGTCAGCTTTATTTAAACATAACTTAGAATTTCGGGAGGATGATGAGACTTAAGACTAAGGTGTCGCAATACCAATGAAGAGGCTGACAAAATATTTTATATGTTCATGAGCCATGCTTCAGCTTGGAAACACTTTGTTTTWATTTTCTTAAAGCATAGATGCTTACTTTTTATACAGATAATGAAGTAAGCTATTTTGACCAGGTCAAATA
>NW_013952642.1:522437-524054 GCF_001266775.1 Austrofundulus limnaeus | reverse complement strand
AAAAAAAAAAAAAAACATCATTGTTAGTAGCTCACTGGACTGTGACTCTAGCAACTTAAACTAAACTCAACATTGTGATTAAATGTGACCCATCACATCGAAATGAGGATTAAATCTTTTTTTCCCCTTTTTCTGTGCCACTTCAGTAGAAAGCAGAACTGAATATCTGAATATTWGTATATTAGCTTCTTCATCATCAGTGGCTTTTTTAAGGAGAAAAAGAAAGAGAAAGAAAAAAGTGAAATGTAATGAGAGAGTGAAAGAGAGATTGGAAGATATGTGAAATATATATCCAGAAAACACAAGACGGCACACCCGACATCTTGGCTCCACAAGGATTAAGTCTAAACGTGTTATATGGAAAAAAAGGCAGATWTAGTGTTTTGATTAAATGTTTGCAAAAATTGCATTTTGTCAACACATAATGAATAAATGCCTAATCAATGTATCGTTTGAATGAACTGAAATATAGCCATAAAACAAAATTCTGAAGCACTTTTTTGAGCAGTAGCAAAAAAAAACTGATTTTTTGTAAAAATCACCTTAAAATTTTGAGATTTTCCCAGTGAGCTAGAAATATTTTTGTTTCTTTCTAGCTGGAAATTTTCATTACTTAAATACTATTTGAAGTTTCCTCTTTATAAGGACATCAAACAATCTTCATTAAAATTACATAAAATTAGGATTCAGACCAAATATTTATGTATTATTGTAACCAACAAGGCAAATTAAATCATATCTCTGGATAAGGTGATGTTATCAGAATGATCCAGGTATCAAAATRTAGCTTTTAAACACAAGAATTTGGAAATATAATTAGGTCATTTTCAACAAATTTGACTCAATCCTCATTTCGATATGATGGGTCACAAATATGCTAAATTTCCATTGTCAGAATGTTGAATGTTTGCAACTAAATCAGCAGTCCAGTCCTGTTTTCCACACCCATTTTCTTTTTGCATGCAAGGCTTGCAAAAACTGTGTTCTAGMCCATTTGACATTATTTTGTTACCCACATTGCGAGATATATAAGAACTCTATGAAGTAGTCATAAAAAACAGCTCAGTGAGGTACTACCTTAAAAASGTTCTGACAAATTTTAGCTGAACATATGTTTTTTTTCATCAACAACTGAAGCAGTTAAAAGTCCTGACTATGAAACTGTGTCTGTGTGATTCTGATGAGGTGKCAACTACAGGCTTTTCTTGCCGAACACCTTCTGGTTTTGAGCTCATCCAACACTGACAGATATTTTAGTGACAAGAGTCACCTCAAACATTTAACCTCTGTTTGATTTTCTGTCTCGATTCAAAACTGGTTTSCAGAGCTGACCGAGTTCTGTCCTCAAATCCAAGATCTGAATGTTGGTTTGATGCAATGGGTGCCTTTGTTTTACATCACAATTTCTTTTTTTTTTTCTATGTTGCCTAATTTTGTGGCTGTGATGATTTCAGCACACTGGTGTTTCACAATYTCAATGCATACATGCAGATATTAATTATTTTAAAACGTCCAATTCTACAAAAAATAAAACAAAACTAGACATGAGTTTTTACGATGTAAAAACAAGTGTGCATTGCCTTGTAGCATGTCTTTGCCTGCAGCAGTGGACTTGCA
>NW_013952642.1:518798-520517 GCF_001266775.1 Austrofundulus limnaeus | reverse complement strand
AGTTGGTTGTAGTCCATCTAAAAAATTCTCATTTTTATCTTTGCTTTAATATATGTTCTTGTAAAAATGACTTTTGTTTGGGTTATAAAATAGGCAGCCTAGAAACATGCAGCTTTTTTCAGGATGGTTGAAATGATTTATCACAAAACAAATGCAATCAGACAGGGCAAAACGGTGACATTATGATATGTAAATATGGACAAGCTAAGGAGTAGCTCTTAATCAAATCAGTTAGATCAAATATCAATATATCAAGGGTTTCCACTCTAATTTGTTGAAGTATCTTTGAAATTCTCGTCCCTATTTGTATTTTCTTGGTAATTGATTACCTTCAGATGAAGAAGACAATTAATTCAAACAAAGCTGATGCCCAAAATGAGAGCAAATGTGCCGTGTGACTGATTGCAGTTTGTATTTTTATGGAAAACTCCACAGACACTCAGAATCAGGCCTGAATTGACAAAAATACACTGATGTACTTTAACAGACCGTGATGCTTCACGAGAAAAAAATACCTTCATGCAGCAAAGGTGCTTCAGGCTTATTTAAGGTGTTCAATTTCACAGCTAAATAGTCATGCACCATTTACTCGTGCACTTGCCCTCTCAGTGTGAGCAAACCAGTCAAAGGTCTACGGAGAAATATGATGCTAATTGATGCCTAAAACAAAGTCAGCTCAGCTCACCAAATATTTTTTCCTCCTCTATAAATGTTTTATCAAAGGCGTTAAAAAAAAGATCTGAGATTGTCAAATTAGCTCGGGACAGCGGCGGAGTGAGAGCTGCAAAAACTGTATTTATTACTGCGAACTGCCTCTACAGGAAAAAAAAGACAATTCACCCAGACAAGTTGGAAACAGTCCAAATTACTCAAGGTAGTGAAGCAATGTGTTAGTCAGCTTAGTTACTGATTTTAAAAGCACTACACCATTTTCTTAGTTTTCCTTTTTTAAGTATTGACTTTTATAAACCATTGTTTAACTATTGTTATGTCTTGATTAAAATAGTTTATGCATGCCCGAAACATTTTCACAACACATAAAAAAAAAAAACATTAATCAAACATAAGGACAGTTTTCTTTTTGTCTGAGTGCCTGCGATTCAGCAGTAGGCCTGTAGTGGGCGCTCCGGGCACTGAAGAATCATGTAGGTATAAAAGACCGGAACCTCCAGTTTTACTCCAATTGGGAGGAATAAACAGCTCGCTCGTACCAGATCTGGTGTTGTATGGCCTAATCGCTTCACACTTCAATTTATTCAACACTTACGTGTTTTCTTCTCGACTTCAGTTAATGAGCACAAAATTTTCTTACAGTAAAATAAAATCCCATCCAATTTCTAAGAAGAGTTTTATTTCAGTTTTAGGATTATTTTATGTGCAACTTCTTATGGAACTTAAATTGTGTGTTGAACTGAACACCAAGGATTAGAGTTGAGGGATTCAACTTTTCTGAAATTAAGCTACAAAAATGATTGTACAAAAGACAGGAAGAAGAAAGCTCCAAAAAGCAACAAACTGGTGCTGGATAATCAGATTTGTTGAGTGCAGATGTTCCACCTGGCCTGCTGACCCCTTGCCTCCCCCTCATTAAAAAAGCTTAGAATTAATGCGACACTGGCTGTAATCCTGGTCACTCTGTCTCGCCTTTTCAACTGATACGCGCCTCTCAAGGGACTGCAGAACGCAGGTAACCGTGACTAAGTCCACACTGCTGTGGAT
>NW_013952642.1:512378-518565 GCF_001266775.1 Austrofundulus limnaeus | reverse complement strand
TCTTTGTGGTAGTGTTGTCTCACTGTGACAATGAATAAACCCAAACACAGTGAAAGAACTGGGTGTATTCTAGTTGTGGAATACAAATGTTGCAGCTGGATCACAGGTTCAGTGCAAGTACAAGTTTAGTAGGTTGGTGTTGCTACACAAATAAGTGATCCATCACATCGAAACAAGGATTAAGTCCAAAAGTGGTATGTGTAAAAATAGGCAGATATAGGGTTTTGATTTAAACGTGTGCAAAAAATAGCATTTTGTCAAAAGATAATGAATTAATGCCTTATCAATGTATCATTTGAATGAGCTGTCTGAAATACAAACCTAAAAAAACTTTGAAGCATTTTTCTCAGCAGTAACAAGAAAAAAACTGATTTCGCGGAAAAACGCCTTAAAATTTTGAATTTTTCACTGTGAGCTAGCAATGTTTTCCAATTGAAAAATCTAAATATACAAATATTTGAGAGAACTGTCTGAAATATAATCATAAAATAATTTTTGAAGCACTTTTTTGAGCAGTAGCAACAAAAAAAGAAAGATTTTGCGGAAAAACGCCTTAAAATTTTGAGATATTCCCTGTGAGCTAGAAATGTTTTGTTTATTTTTAGCTGGGAAATCTCAATATTCAAATATAATTTGAGGTTCCCCTTTATAAGGACATCAAATATTCCTCATTAAAATGACAAAATTAGCATTCACACCAAATATTTATGTATTATTGTAACCAACAAGACAAATTAAGTCATACATATGGATTTAATTAAGATAACAGAATGGTCCAGGTATCAAAATGTAGCTTTTAAAGCTAAGAATCTGAAAATCTAATAAGGTCATTTTGACCAAATTTGACTTAATCCTCGTTTYGRTATGATGGGCCACAACTAGTCTTTAAAAAAACATTAAAATTCCATCATGTTGGAAGAATTCTGCTCTCCGTACAGGTAGGGTGACCTGGAAGCATCATGAGCGTGCACGAGCTGCAGTTTTTCTTCCAAAAATAAAACTGATCCGAACATAAAAAACTCATTTTTACAAACAAATCTTATAAAAAAGAAAAAAAAACCTGAATACAGATTTATGCACTGCTGACACTGTGAGAATAAACCACTGACTATAAAACATAAATGCTAACAAATGCTTATTTTTGTGTCAAGGTGCACACAAGAGACTGAAAYAAAGTTTAATACAGAAAACCTGTCAAAAAGACAGATAATAAATCAGATACAACACTCTGATCCTTGCACTCTGATACGAGCTAGAATTGAGAAAATAAAATGCTCACTGTTCGAAGGAAAGTATTCAACTTTTATTTTGAGTCATCAGGACCGTTAATAATACCTTTTAGATTCTCTCAGTTCTAAATGTCAGAACATTATGTTCACTTTGTTCTCTGACCTTTGCATACCCATCAAATCTGCCAGGAGCGCTCATGACACAAACCCGTTGCTCTGTTTCTGTCTCACACTGTGCTATTTACATATTAAAAAACCATGAGACAAATGTTACAGACTGAACTTTTGTTTATGAGCGCGCTGAAACACAACTAACGCTTGTGACACTATTGATCCAAAGCTACGAGCTAAATGGAGGGAAGACAARGTTGTTTCTCGAAGTTAAATGGATGCTCAAACCTTCTGAGGATTGTTTTGAATAGATATTTTCAAGAGCTAATTTACTCKGTTAATAGAGAAAAAGTGAAACAAATGTCTGCACTCGCAGTCTTGAGCACCAACCACTTTTCCTTTCAAATTCAGGACCAGAAATAAAAAGACAAACAGCATGAATGAAACACAGGAGAGTCAGCAGACGGCGTTCACACACAAGCTTTGAAGCTTCCTCCAGAAACCAAGAGCTCCCCCAAAGTTTGAGCTCAAAGTTCACGTTTGAACGTGCTAAGGGAAACAAGTTGGCTCTTTGTGCTTTAAGGAAGCACCAGCCTGGAGATTAGGTCTCGGGACAATAGTGAAACCCTGTCAAAGAGACTGAATGCTTCATGTCAAAATGCATCCATGAATGGAAAAGAGGTTGGGAGACGATAGAAGAGAGGCTTGTCCAGCATCTGTCACTGGGAACTTTGGTTTCATGCTGAGGAAAGACACTCAAATGAATGACTTCCTGTATTGGCGGCTGGGCGCCGCAGGGATTAAACCCTAACCTTATTGATCCGGCTCACTTTGTCAGCATCCCACATGGGAGCTGCTGCTAAAATCTTACACATGTTCCGGGGCTCACATTAAGACGACTGTCTCAAAAATGACAAGGAGTCCTGAAATAGCAAGGATGAGTAATTTGTTCCATAAACTGTCAGGTACGACGGGAAAAAAAAAAAAAATTAATGTGCATTATTTCAAACAGTGCCTGACCCAGATTTAACAAACAGCTGGTGTGTGTGCACCAAAAAGAAAAGCATCACTGATATTGTATCTCACACACACACACACAGCTGACAAGCAGGAAATGGAGATGATGGAGCACAATTTGTCACTCRCTGCATGGGTGTAGCATGAAAGGAAATAAGTACTCTGTTTTGGGAGTGACAATTAGGTTTTGTTGTGCGAGGGCATTCAATAGGGTTGCATTCGCTCCTTGTGTGCTTCAGAAGAATACACAATAATTTGAGAAGATTGCAGTGATTGCAGAACGTACAGCAAATTCTTCAAGGCTCGGTRGCAAAGACTGACGTGTTTTGGCACACTTCAGCACATTTTATGGCTGAGTTTAATTTGACTAAATGGATTGTGAAAGCGATCATGTTTGAGTTGTCGTTCCCTTGAGACAGTAACATAGCCAAATCGAGCATGTTCTTGCAAATTATTTACATTTTGCTCAAATGTTTCACAGTCAAATAACAACTGTACATATACTTTCTTTGTTTGCAGTTCATTAGAGTAAAAAACCAATGCTAAAGTAGACCTTCTGGACAAGACTGTGTCAACATAAGAAACTGTTTTTGGTTGGTTACCAAATACGACAGGTCTTAACTGGACTGGAATTCAAAAAGCCAATAATTCCCTTGAAGGAGATTCACTGGTTCTTTATAAAGATAGTCTTTAAGAAAAACCTAAAGAAAATAATAATAATAAAAAAGAACAACCGTCAGTACAGCAGTCCACAAGTTGCACTTGTCAAAGTGTTTTGGTAGAGTGGCCAATCTAAAGCCATTTCTTAAAAAAAATAATAAAAAAATAAAAATATATTATTATTATTATTAATAATAATAATAATAATAATAATAATAATAATAATAATAATAATAATAATAATAATAATAATAATAATAATAATAATAATAATACCTTGCAGCCTGTATCAAAATTGGTAAAATACACGTGGATGTCTCTCAGAGCCAGTGAGGCAAAATGCTGTGATCTGATGAAAATTGACTTTTACAATTGCATTTTTTTTATTTATTGTTTCTATTATTAGAATATAGTTATTTATTTTTGGCAARCTTAAAATGAACTGAACTCTTATTAAAGTTTAAACTCTAGCAAATTGTCAAACAACAGAACATCTGCAGATTTTGGCTCAAAGCAAACAACAAATGCTGCATTTTAGAGCTTTACAAATAAAAACAGAAACGCTGACAATCCTTTTCCCCTAACAGATAATAATTTTATCCATGTATGAAAACCTCAAAGAGCAGCTATTCCTTCAATTCAAAACTCTGTGTGGAAAAAAAATGGCACATTAACAATTGTTTTCACTGCAACCAAACAGCATGTTTCTGATAGTCCCCACGCAAGATGAAACACTTTAAAGATGACATTTGCTATTTAGTTTGCACTSAAGAATGTATGTATTGATTATACTCGGAATTAAAATGCTAAAAGGAAATGGGGGTGGTGGTCTAACATCTCCCTCTTGTATTCATTTCTTAATGCAGTTTATCGCAGAGTCTTAGTGTTAGAATTAAAAGCCTTTTGTACACTAATCCAGATGGCAGATCACAATTTTAAAAGCCTCATTTGTTCCAGACCTTTTTATCCACATACACATTTTTTATATAGAAATTCATCTTTGTCACCAAAAAATGAGGCAAATAAAGACTAAACAGCAAGGTGCATCCTGAGAAAAACACAAATTTAATTTGATTTGACTTCATTTATTTAAACACTAAGTAAGTAAGTTCAATAAATACATTACTTTTACTTTTAGACAAATAGAAATTGGTTCTTCACATGCCTGCCATGCACAACTTTCAGTGGTTTAAAGATGTCAGAGTTGCAATATAAACAGAATGTGTTGCAAACGTTTGACTGGATGCATGTAGTGAGATTTAAATTATAATTCCAGACTAGAGTTTGCTGGTTTTAAACTGAAATCTTAATAGCTAAAAGGGACTTTTAGGATGTACAAATAATTTACTGATGATTTCAGTCTGGAAGATACAATTTCTTGAAATAGAGCCGAGAGTGCAATGGCAGAAAACAGTTTGTGCTAAAGTTGCTCCTGCAAGCTGAGTCATGATGTTCATAAAGCTACGACTCATACACACACCTGACTCTAACATGTATCCTGTGTGATATGATTACATTTGTGGGTTTTTTGCTCAAAGATCACACAAAGATCTACGGAGGAGGATTAGAGCCACTGAAAAAAAATATAAAAAAGGGAATTCTGACTTTAATCTCAGAATTCTGACTTTTTTTCTCAGAATTCTGACTTTAATCTCAGAATTCTGACTTTAATCTCAGAATTCTGACTTTAATCTCAGAATTCCCTTTTTTATTTTTTTCAGTGGCCCTAATCCTCTTCCGTAAAGATTTGTGAAGTCAAGCATTGCACCATTTTTTTCTCATTTTGTGTCCGTTTAATTTAACTGATTAAAATTTGTGTTCTAAAAAACACAAATACGACTCAAATTGTTATGAAGAGATTTCATGATAAAATAACGTAGTTCAGCTGTATTTATTTGTTGTTTTTCACACAGAAACCTCAGCAGACACTTAATTCTCTACTGACAGCTCATTGTGCCATGGCTCCATGGAGTGTACATTGACATATTGATATCAAACATTTTGGTGTACTCATTTAACTGTTAGCTGATAACTTTGTTAGTTCCAAGCCTGAACAGGGCCTAAAACCCTCACAAATATTCAAACACCATACAAAGTAGGACTCTTACATCAGCCTTGCTCATGACAACATGGTGATCTAACAGCAGGACAAATTATGGAACCACATCAGTCAAACATTCAAAATCCACATCTCCAGTTCTGCTCTCATCGGGGTGTTCCACAACACCATAAATTGTTAACTGTGCCCGATTCGTACTGCAACCAGATTTTCAAAGGACCGTTCATGAAAGCAGCTCTCACTAGAAATCATAATGCCAGTGATGGAACACAAAATCAGTTTCAGCAACGCCAGCAATGTCTGCAATCACTCCATTGTATTCAGACGCTATGTTTTTTCTTCTTCTTTTGATTCATAAAATGACAAACTGATCTCCTGCCAGGAATCCAAGAGATATTTTGATATCAAATAGAAGGAGGTTCTTTTGTCTTGTTATTTTAAGGTCTGAGCACTAAGATGAATAACTAACTAAAACACATAAATTCATATGGATGGAAATGTCTAGCTGAATTAAAGTAGACACATCATGCTTTTAAAGCATTCCTCTTCACATTTAAATCCTTCAGTTGGGGTCCTTATAAAGTGGAACTACAATGCTTTGGTCTGAATTCCTTCTTATTTTAACTTTACCAGCCCCTCTTTCACCCCTTTTCTCTGCCTTTAAGACACTTCAAGCCCCGCCCCCTCAGTTTTTCAGACCGCCCTTAGCAAAAAGTAATATATGCAAGTATCCTTTAAGTATACTAATTTTAAACTTCAAATAAAAGAGTATACCGGTACTTCCAGTTTACTTTTTATGTACTTATCTGAGATATACTTAACCAAGTTTATCTTAAACTATACTTGGCTTGTACTAAGGGTGTACTAAAAAATTAAGTATACTTAGTCTATAGTAATGTTTAAAGTTTTGGCCAAGATAAACTTTAGCATTACACTTTTCACACAGACTGGTTTATTTGTAGTATATTTCAAGATTAAACTAAAACTATACATAGAAGATTACTTTCAGTATACTTCTGAGTATACTTTCATAAACTTGTTGTGGGCCAACTTAGTCCTAGAAGTATACTTGTTGGTAAACTGCTAGTATACTTACATCATTGTATTTGGT
>NW_013952642.1:505729-512368 GCF_001266775.1 Austrofundulus limnaeus | reverse complement strand
GTATACTTGATATACTTAAACTTATACTCAAGTATACTTATTAAAATGAACTTCAAGTATACTACTTTTTGCCAAGGGCGGTCCGGTTTGAGAGAAGGGGGTTGTGTTTTCTAGCTTGCAGAAACGTTTTATTTACAATTCAACTAAAACATGTCGGCAACGGAAAACATATTCATCCAGCCTTACATGTTGGAGTCATAGTCTGACCCAGAGCCAGAGGAGAATGAAGACCACCAAATTGTAGTTGGTAAGTCCAGACCTTAATTGGCAGTTCCGTCACAGATACTTTGACCTAATAAACTCAGAATAAATCATACTGAAAAGGCTGAAAATTGTTAACCAAACAGAATATAAAGATAGCTTTGCAGCAACAGGAGAGACTAAATTCAACATTTCTGCACTACGACAGACTCCACAACAAAAAGTATTTAACAGCTTAAAAAATGGATTTAAAATAAATTGCAATGTCTAATACATATTTGTACAAAAAAGCATGAATTTCTTGGCAAATGTGAGGGGAAAAAACATCAACCAACCTCATACAAATTGGAAATTAAGTATTTATAGACTTTCATAGTATTACTGTAGGCTGTGCTGACTAACACAGTCACCTCTCAGTGAAAAGGTCCCCAGGTCTCCATTTCTATCCCCAGGTTTTCTGAGAGAGGGGRAAAAAGACCTTAGGTGTGAATGTGTGTGTAGGATTGTTTTTTTTTTTTTTGGAATGGCTTTGCAATAAATTGGTGACCTGTTTGAGGCGAACCTTCAGCTCGCCGACTGCTGGGATACGCTGCAGTCATCCAGCAACTATCACAAAATGAATGAGCGTTATTATTCCCCGATTTAAAAGGTGGTGAGGAGGGTGCGACCCCCTCGTGGCTTCCTCTCATTCCGGTGTCTATCCCACAGCAGGAAAACATTCAGGGGTAAAGGAATTGCAGAATATTGATCCTTCATCTGGCCAAAACTTTTCCAGTTCTTGTAGAACTTGTGGCTCTCAAGTATCAGCGGCTGATAAATCCACGGAGCCRTTCAGGGGGCTGATGCAACAGTCCGGTTTGTTTTACAAAGGCTTCTCTCACTCCAAGCATTCAGTCAGTGTTGTCTACTGTTCTCTCAACTTAAGACCATCATATTGGACTTCTTTCTTCATATTTCTGCAAATATTTATTCATATTTTTGTAGGGTTGTCAAATGATTAATACTTTTAATCTGATTGATCCCAAAGTAGCTGTGAATTAATCACAATTAATCTTAAATTTAATATACATTTCTTTTGCATATTGATAAAATAAATTACTTGAGTTATTAATTAGTTTTTAATGTTTTTATTTAGAAAACAAAGTTGACGCTTAGACATGATTTTTTGAATACAAAACAGGACCTAAAAATGCTCCAAACATATTTGAGTCAGTTAAATTTTGTGCAGAATAATGAGGTTAAATCAAGAATTCAAGGATTTTCATTCTAAATAAGTACTACATGAGGAATGAAAGCTATATACTGAGGTCACAGTTGTCAGCACAACATAAATAAATAAAATAAAATAAGCAATAAAAAGACAAAAAGAAAAAGAAACTGTACATAATGTGTTACGCATGGAGTTTTTATTTTATTTTATTTTATTTAACCTTTATTTATCCAGGTAAACTGTTTGAGAACCACTTCTCATTTACAAACATGACCTGGCATGCACTGAGTGCATTGCAATATACAAACCTACATATTCAGCCATAGAAAAGTGATTTTTAATCGTGATTAATCGTGATTATTTTTTTAATGTAGGCCCATGCAGCACTAAAATTAATCAGAGTTAACTCGATTAATTTYACAGCCCTAATTTTTTTCATCCAACTGACTAAATTTCTACATATAACATAGCTGCTAATGTATAAAAGCTTGCTTTGAAAACCTAACAATAATGAAACACTTTTTTTAAAAGTAGGTTTACTTAATTCTATCCCTTTAATTGATTTTATCATCCATCATTTAGACCGCTTACAAACTGTTGATGTAATTCACTCCAACACTGTAAACATCCCCATCTAAACCATGTGTAGTACTTGCCCAGTTTGGAGGATTAGTTTGCAGTAATTAATAATTAAGATTATTGGGGGCATCACTACTGATCTCAGCAGCATGCTTGAAGAATCTTGCCATTTAAATTCTGGATTGCATCTTGAGCCGCWACAGGGCAGAGTGCAGGACTGCTGCTCGTGGAGATGGATTGTGCCACAGGTTTTCTTGATAATGTTCAATTTATTTTACTAAAATAGTACATAAGCTTGGGAAAAAATGCAGTGATTTTGAGGTTGTAGAAAATGGTGCTAAAATGGTTAAATTTCTTCTCAATGTGGACTTACAAAGGTATTTTTAAGTGTTGAGTTTGAATTGTTGTCAAAAGAAATTCATACATATTAATTTTCATCAATGACAAGTATTTCTGAATAGAACCCCATGCCAAATGTTTTAATTGAATTCTGATAGCTGAATTAATGACTTCACTTCTTTATTTTAAGACTTCAAAATGATTAGTTCATTATATTCAAACAYAAATTTAAAAGGTTGTTATCTCTAATTGGCAGGCGTATATTGGACAAGATCCTTTATTCTTTTATTTCCTAGGATTTTTTTTCTGTGACAAAAAGTAGCATGACAAAAGTTGGTTTTAATGTGTCAAAACAACCTTTAAAAATCTCAAATTCAAGTAACAGCAATCAAAACTGCTATTAAATAAAGCAGAATGTSTTAGAGGGTTACAGACACAATACAGCTGCGGAGAAACAATGATGTGTTTCTGGTTTGATTTTTGTGAAATTGTACATGCATTCTACTTCACTTGATGGTTTCTAAAGAACAACATAGGTTTAAAATCCAGACTTTTATTTTAAAGGGCCAATATTGTGTGTTTCTCTGGCATACAGTTAAATTCTATACTATAATAAAGTAATTATGTCACCTTCAGTTGTTATGAAAATGCTGTTTAAATGTATAAATCGAAAATTGATTTGAATTTTTTTATCATAACCATTTCTAAACACCTTGAAATTGGCCTCTGTCTCTTTAAGAACCTCCTACCACTTCTGTCACGCCCATTTCTGCACATCATCAGAACAGCTTCATGCTGTTTACAACCTGTAGCGTTGTAGCCTATTTTGTTTTAATAATAATAAAAAGCAGCAACATTATACGATATCTGTTTCGGAAAATTGCAGCTCAGGATAAAATTGAAACTCACTGTTGGACCCAGAAAGTACATTTTCTGAAGAACCAGAGCGAAAAGAGAGACAACGTTTCAGCTTGGTTAGATATCTCCCAGTCATCCTCACATGCACACGTCAATGTTAAGCTACTTTTTATTACTAAAAGGTGCTGTAAGTCAATAAAGAACACAGATTGTATATAAGTTACAAATGCTAACAGTAGATCACAGATAGACCAAACAACCGAACAAAACATGTTTTTTTTCAGCTTACCTTGGCAGACAACTGTGTTAGTGTACTTCTGAGTGTTGGAATTACATTGTCTTTTAGAGATAATCTTGTTAGTAGTCCACCGTTAAATTGTCTTTTGTTCAGAAAGCTATCATCTGTAAAGTGTCTCGCACAAATAAATATATATTTTTTGTGCTTACTTCCAAAWTTGAAATCTAACCATTTTTTTTAATCTGAAAAGGACTGGACTGAGAAATAATATTACAAGCTCAGCAGATATGCGGTTTCACCAGTTGCTGCTGCTGATAGCCTGCAGGAGTTCTGTGGGAGGCATGCTCTGTGATGTAGAAGCTCGACTTGGAGACACAGCCCAGAGGAGGAGATATACTTAAAAGGCGGTTCTAGGCCCAACCAACTGTTTTTTGTTCTCCTAAATGACTGCCTCAGGACAGTACAGAATTTCTCAAACATGCACCAATGAGTCAAAGCAATCCTCTGTGCATGTTTTTACTAGGGGGATAATGTTGTAATCTGGTATRAAACTTAAACAAATAAAAAGGACTTAAATTAAGCAAATAAGATATTTTTAATGAAATTTAGCTGCACAATGAGTTTAACAGAAATATACAGGTAAAAACATGCAAATACATTGTTTGCTAGATAATAAGGTTTACAATAAATGCATTGCAAAGTCAAACTTGTGAACACTACAGCTAAAACGACACATAAAACAATGTAATAAGTGTCACAAATAACTAAATAAACCACTGCAAGACATTCTTAAAACTGCTTCAAAGCAAATTATACCAAAAACGGCATTGTAAGTCAGCTTGTCGAACAAAAAGGCACTTAGATCTTACAATTTAGAATAAATGTTCTGCAAAAAGAAGTTTCAGCCTTAAAGCCTAACCTCAGACATGAGAAGTTTCTCCGTATACTGTATATAGGGACAAACAGGCTGTGCATCAGCAGTGCTTTGTCTGACCTTCCCTGCTGTTGAGCCCATTACACTTCAATTAACGACAGCATCCTGCTGYGACCAGAAGGAACAGCTGCTCAGCCCACATGGTGGTAATTCAATGAGAGTCATAGACAGGGGGACATAAAACTTGATCCACCAATCAGACACACCTATACACAAGAGGATACAAATTTACTTTGCTGTAGTGAGCTGCATTAGTGAGGAGTGAAGACCAGGTCCACCCGCACCACACAAGAGCCAGCTGAAAATAACGCTGAGCTTCACCAYATAGGTAATTCAATTTCACATGCCACAAAGAAATTACATTAGTGGCTWTGCTCTCATCTAATAAATCTTCATAGTTCATGTTAACAGCAGCCTCATTCCTTTTTTCAAGTTTTGCTCTTTAAAACTGCTGGAATAGGTTATAATCTGACTCTCTGAAACAGACATTGATTCATCAACATTTTACAATTTTTCTAAGCGTCCAACACAAAAAAGTACACAATTAAAGGGTGTAGAAACATTATGGGGCTTGATTACCAATAAGTAAGTAAGTAAAGTTTTATTTAAATAGCGCCTTCCACAGAAATAAATTCACAAGGTGCTGTACATTCAGGGAAGGGGGGAGGGGGCAGTTAAGAAACACCCGTTCAASAAGACATACAAGGCAAACATGGGGGAACAGGTGAAAGGGGTCATGCAGCAAACACAGTTGCGCTACCTTTAACAACAGAAAAAAAAACACATAAGGGAAGATGAGGAAAAAAACAAAACAAAAAAGAACATCATATTATATCAACAATGTGACACACTATGGTGTTCAATACATTACTGTAGAGTATATCTATGTGTATGAATCTTTCAATAAATGAAGTGCCAAAAATTTTAATGTGCCATTGCTACTCCATCTAAGTATTCCCATTTAAAATGATGACATTCTGTGTTTTTCACTTGCAAGAGATTTTGGAAAGTTGTGAGACAGAGAACAGAGATGATGAAACGACTCAGAATCAACCATTAAGTGACCATATGGGCTCAGGTTTCACAATAACAGTTACCTAAATTGTCTTGATTATGTTCAGTGTCTCATAAGTGTAAATAAAAGACTGGGTAATGGCCATTGTGGCATCTCCAGTTACGGCTTTGCCAGGACAGCTGGGTAGTCRTTTCAGTCTTGGCTTGTTTTTCTTTCACTGTTTGTCATGTTCTCTGGAGGAAACTAAACATACTGGTTCAAAAATTCCAAAGCCATTTCTTCTTCCTGATTTGTATCATGGCCAACAAACAGCTCAGTGGTACACTTTGCATTATTAGTGAGAATGTCTTTAAAGGTAAACAGAGAAATATAAGCTTTATCTTGAAAGCCCTAATTTACTCATTGAAATCAATGTTTGTATCATATAAATATATTAATAAAAAAATCTATCAATAGTCCTAACAAATGGCCTCCTGGTCACCAAAACATTTCATGAAGCATTAAAGGTGTGGTACCCCATCAAGGTGAGTAATTCTTAAAATACATAAAATCAACAAAGTATTAAATATAAAAGATAAAAATTTATCATATTCAGCTTTTGCAACATTATCAGGTAGTCCAAAAAGTCACCTTGAAACTTTGTGCTCATGATGCAAAGCAACACCAAATCTTGACAATGCAATTAACATGAAAAATGTGAAACAATATGTTTGTGTAGATGAGGTTTCCCCAAGTCCCCCAACCATAGTGTCTACACCTTATCTGTAGCTTCACCACGAGTCTCAGAGACTGTAATTACACCAGCGCCCTCCAGCCATGGACAGTACTGCGGACCTGATTGAGTCTCACCTTGACTTGACCTCTTCAACCTAGGGTGACGGCAACAACTCTCTACGTGGCAACGAAGAACGGTGCATTAGTTAATCAACTGATAAAAGCACCAGATAAAAGTGTCCCGATCCCATTAGTGTTGGAAATAATGCTCCAGTCTGGGCTGGCAGTTTTACTGTAGCCAAGCATGTAGTGCAGTGTCCTTTTACACAAAAGGCTTGTAATAAAAGTTTATATGAAATTCAGACACAATAGGACTTTGTTCTGATGGTAACAGAGAAATATTGTTCCTGCTGCTCATTTTGAGCCATCCACAAATTATTTTATCTTACTCTGTTACCAGTAGTTAAAGAAACAGTTCTTAAATGGTTCCAACTAGAAAGCTGTTTTGGAGCCACATCTTGAAATATCCATCCATCCATCCATTTTCTTCC
>NW_013952642.1:501609-502839 GCF_001266775.1 Austrofundulus limnaeus | reverse complement strand
GGTCTACCTATGATGTCAATTACAGGCCTCTCTCATCTTTTTAAGTGGGAGAACTTGCACAATTGGTGACTGACTAAATACTTATTTTCCCCACTGTAAATAAACACCAGCTTAGCCTACCATTTTTTTTCAGTTTTTTGAGTTTAAAATGAAAAGCTAAATAATMATCAATTTTTCATTCTACAATATCCGTTTGTATAAAGAAAAACAAATGACCAAAAATGGTAACAGATGCTAAAGAAAGTGTTATGTTCTGTTTTTTATTTTTATTTTTTTATGTGATTCAGAAATTACTTTCACAGGTGTGCCCGTTTTACTTAGAGTTTGAACTGGTTTATTAGAAAAAAAAAGTATCAGAGGTCGAAGTGTTATTTAAGTTTCTGACACCAAGTTCTCCTGTAATGAAAGGGAAATGCCAGTCTTTAAAATATCTGATTTAAAACAACATATCTTTTAAAATAAACCGAAGAAAATGTTTCAATGTGGGAATACAACAGTAACCCTTGGTTATTGATCCACATGTTCCAACTCTTTCTTATTTCTTGGAGATTTCTCCAGGGATGCGTTTGATGGGCTTTCCTCAAGAAAGGATGTGGAAATCAAACCAATGGTCCCAAAGGAGGTGCATCTGTTTCCAGGGTCATGTAATTGTTGTTTTCACTACTCCTAAGCTGTGATACTGAACACTTCATCTGCAATCGGCCATTGTTTTAGGGGCATGTTCTCAAATCTAAAACTTGAAAAATGTTATAATTAAACTGAGTTGCAGAGTAACATTTTTCATGTAGACATTCTTTAAAACCTCTAGACAGACATTTATTGTAAATGAATGGGTCTTTTTTTACAAGAATGTTMTGTGCTTAAACTTTATTCCCTTTTGCTTTGTTGTGTCTTTATTGTTTATTTGCTGTGTTAAAGTGATTTCACTGATCATCAAGATACAGCATGGTAAGAAGTCAGAGGTAAATGGTAAACATTTATGCACTTCTCTAGTTGTATTACTTAAAGCACTTATCCAGTACAAGTCACTCTCATCCTTCCAAAATTAAAAAAAATAATAATACATTGAACGTTTTTTTTTCCCTCAGGTATACGTTTCTATGTCAGTGAAAGCTTCAGAGACAAATTCAGGTTCAGCATCTCAGCCAAAGACAATTCCATCCATCCATCCATTTTCTTCCACCTATCCGGGGTCGGGTCGCGGGGGCAGCAGCTTCAGAAGGGAGGCCC
>NW_013952642.1:497486-500528 GCF_001266775.1 Austrofundulus limnaeus | reverse complement strand
AAATGGAAAAAGGAGTTTGAGGGACTTTAACTTTAACTCGTTTCTTGGAAATCACGAGGGGTGGAAGATGTCTGTCTCTTCATGAACTGCAGTGTATTCCAAATCATCACAGATATTCAAGACAGCTTCATAACAACTGTCAGATTTAAATAATCCCATCTGAAACAGGAAATAGAGCCCTGGATCAACACACACCAAGCAGGCCCCGCTGCACTGAATAATGCATGGCTCATAAAAACAATGTGCCAGAGACATGTGAGACTGAGGAGGGGAGGGCAGTGCCTGTTGTGAATTAGGTGGTAATTGAAAACTTGACAAGTAACACGGCTATCAATATCCCTGAAACAGTTCTGAAATACAGACCTTGTAAATTGTTTAAAGGCAGTAATAAAAAAATATACAGTTTATGCCACCATTTACAGCACTGTTGTATTTTTTAAATGAAAAAATAAGTCTCTTGTGTTCCGTTGTTTTTTTCCTTTGCAAAAAAGGCATAACCACCATGACAAAAAGAGATCAAGAGACCTCAGGCTGCAAACACAAATCGAAAACACAGTTCCCTTGAAGTTTTCAACTGGTAAGACAAAAGGACAAAAAAAGCAAAACAAAACAAAAAAAAAGTTTGCTACATTTAAATAATGAAATCAAACTCTTTAAAGTGAAATATTAGGCAGATTTCCACTGTTCTGCTCTATCAAATTGTTAAATTGAAGAATATGAAGGCCATGTTTGTTTAAATAATGAGTTTGCTTCAGTATTTATGAATTTCAACAATTTTGTATTAGTTTTGATTTTTACTGTCTGACAAAAATGCATTGAAAACAGTGCAAATGAAAGGGTTAGCACATCTTGACCAGGTCATTCTCACTCCCAACTCACCACATATTGACACTTGTTCAAGGTTCCCTCTGCGACCAGTTTTGACACGCCGGGTAAACCCCTTGCGTCAGTCATTGACTAGATGAGAACAAGGAGGAGCCCATTGTCATATTTTTGAAAAGTGTAGGAAATGCACAACAATTAACTGTTCCAAACCCTAAAGACATCCTGTCTCTGACCTCACTACCTAAAATTAACCAGTAATCCCGATCCCTAATACAGTATAAACCACCACAGCCCAAAGACCCTATGTGACGCCAACCCGGAAAAGCCCCTTGCATCAATAATTGACGTCATTACAAAATGCTTCAAAACTGGACGCAGAGGGACAAGCATCAATATGTGACGARTCGGGAGTGAGAATGTGTCGTCTTGACTGCTTTTCATGCCAGAGTCTTAASGCGAGATTATCTTTTGTTGTGATATGATGGAGTTATAGTCATGTTGGCCAAACCCTGAAGATAGCACTGTGTACAATCCATGCAAKAACATGATGTATTGTGAGTATCGTTAGCACTCAGATTATGTCTTGTCAGATACAACACCAAATTTGTTGAATTGTAACCATTTTCTGTGTTTAAGCTCATTTRGCTGCTGTGACCATCTTGAGCTGGGTTGAATTCAAGTTGTAAATCTCAACCCAATAATTACTTTCTGAAGGTKTCACCARTATCCCTTCTGTAATTCATGAGCTGTTTTGCTAACAGCACAAACAAGTGAACACACAAACAGGCAAAGGTACTATCGCTACACCTTCACCTTTTGACAACAGGCAATAATCAAGTACCAAATGCTCACTGTCATGATTTCACAAAAATAGCAAGCAATCTTGGTGGTATGTAAGAATGACATTGCTGCATAAATATGTAATTATACCAAGAGCCAGTGACATTCATTACATATGAGCTTCTGAGGATTATTCTGTGCTGTATGCCTGCGTTAGCTGTTTACCTCTTTGTGAGTGATGTCTTTGAGCAGACTTTGGAAAAGAAATGAGACAYGAGGATCAAAGAGTGTTTAATAATGTCTATACTGTTTGATGTTATTTGTGAACTGATCTGAGAAGATTCATGTTGCCACGCTCAGTGACCCAGTCTAAATATGCATCTTCAGTCCCTGAGCCTGGCTGAACACCTACTGAGTTCCTATATATTTCCCCTTTATCATACGTACAGGAGTCCCCATTGTCCTGTTTTCCCACTGGAGGATCATATTGTACTGTTTCATATAATGTATAAAATATTAAGTATTTCTTCCAATTTCAAAGTAGGTTACATTCTGAAAACTGCTGATAAAACAGATACAGTCTCACTGAATTAATGCAACTTCATAAAAAAGCAACAGGCAAAGCTGTGGCTGCAAAGATACAGCCACAAGTGGACATCACCAAACGAGGCACTTAGATAGAAAACCCTCAGGACTACATTAGCCATTGATAACAATTAAAAGAATATTTAACCTCCTACTCATGAGTCTAATTGTTGCTCTATCAACTCCTGGGTGGGAAGACGCTGCATGACAAATGGACTAAGAGTGTGAGTGCTCTATCTCCACAGTTGGATAAGGCACTTATCTGGTTCGGCTTCCCAGATAAGAGAGGGAGGAGAAAGAAAAGGCTGAAAGTGGAACTTTATTGAACATTCTGTCTCTGCAGAGCAAGCTGGGAAGGCTCTAAAGCAGAGACCTCACAGTGGCCAAATCCAATCAAATATTTTGGGAGCTGACAACTGCAATCAGTCAATGGCTGGTTACCGGCCATGTTCGACTTAGATGAGCTTCCCGTTCAAGACGTACTGATGCATTCATTATTGCTTAGCCTAGCCTGGATGAAGACTTATGCCTCTTTCTCCATACTTTATGACTGATATCACAGCTGATTAGTTGCTAACTATAGATAAAATATAAAAGCATCATTTGAAGATTGACTGGACTATTGCTTTGGTATGAAATAGCCTAACCTAGTGACCTAATAWAAATACTGATGTTCCATGTGTTAGGTATAGAAAACCCATAGTGCATGCATTTAAATTCACATCTTTGGTTTGAATAAGACCTCGTGATGTTACAGTCAGGCATAAGGCAGGCATAAACTTCTGACATATATTATAAAAATCACTCTTTTCTCAGAGGAACTGACACTAAGAACCCTAATGTATATATATA
>NW_013952642.1:493579-497421 GCF_001266775.1 Austrofundulus limnaeus | reverse complement strand
TATATATATATTTCAGTTCACCTGCCTCTCACTGCAACTTTAGACAAGAGCTTGAAGAGCAAGAACACCGCCAAGGTATGATAAAATATGAAAACCTTCAAAGTGACAACTTGTATGTATTTTTAATCAGTGGTGAGACCGGTCTTTGCATTTTAATGAATTGTTGAAAGCAAACAAAGTGTAAGATCCTAAAAACACACTCAGCTGTGAGAAATTTGAGATTACAATCGAAACATCATCCAAACTCCAAGCTATGCATTCCATACCAAAACAAACTTTAGGGGTGAGGAGAGACAAGATAAGATGGTGTTTGGCATGTGCTGACTTAAACTAGTCAAAGTGGAAGTTTAAACTTCAGTCTGTTTGTCTCCTGAGCTGAAAATGAAGTGTAGACACCAATTTGACTCAAACATACTGGATCATAGTTATGGTGCATTCCAGTGGCGCATTGCTCCCATTCATAAATTTAAACTGCAATGCGCCCTCTAGTGGTAAATCCCATTCATACAGTGGGAGCGACTGCAACTACCCCCACTTTCGATTCCAAGATGGCGGCTACTTGCAGCTTTAGAAAATAAACTCTGTAACTTTTACTATTAATGTTTTTGTGTGTGTTTAATAACTTGTGTAATTAGTATGTGTTTGTGCATACTGTTTGTWTTAAAATCAATGTTTRTTTRYATGATGTATGTAATAGAGCTCTCTTTTTGTCATTGTTTACATTGTAACAGTGTTGTAACAAGTTTAGCGGCGTCATTACAATCGGCTAACTGGAATGTAATTTCTTATGGTTTGTTCCCAGTTCCAGAAAACAATATAAATGGGAATGCACCATTAGCAACAGCTACAATGATTCAAATATAGGAACAACTAGAATCTGAAAAAGATTACTGAAAACAAAGAACTGTATAAACTGAGGGAGGATAATGATTGGCAGGTGTGCTGATTAGTAAATGAGACCAGGTGTGCAGGGAAGCAGAGAGCTAAACAAGCTAAAACAACCAGAACACAAACTAATGAAATGCCATAATGCATGAACCAAACACAAGGACCAAAGTTATAACAAAAATCCTGCAAATTATTAAATTCACACAAATACAAAACAAAACTCCCCCGACTATACCATTATCTATTTTTTTCCTGTGTATTCGTCTTTTTTAGAGCCACAGGAAGAATTGCTTCCAAATGAGGGGAGCGAAGAGATTTCAATTGGTTAGGCTTCAGTGCAGCTCAAACATGGTGTGTTGCATTGTTTTTTTGTAGATTAATCAGGTAGCTGTCCAGCTTTCAGAGAGGGTTTTTACTCTGGTACTTTTGCCAAATAATAACAACAAACACAGTACGTATGAGCTTTTTTAAAACTTTTGTAGAAAACTCTTCTTAGGAAAAATGTCCATTTTCTAAAGCATTTACTATAGAAAACAAATGTTTATCTTATTAAGAGACTGCACTTAATGACATAATTTCATATTTTTACATCACAATCTTGTTACAGTAAAATAACACAAGACCTGTTAGATCATAATTTGCAWGTGACTATACTGTATTTTTAGTTCTCAAATGATGATTTTCACTAGTTTTCACTAAAGTTAAAATAGCTGCATGCCTGGAGTGCTCTGGAAGCTATTACATGGACACCTTGTTGCTACCGTGGTTAAAGTTGATGCAAATCATGCTCCCAGGATCCACCCCTGAATGCTTGAGCTTTTCCTAATAGGCTTACTCTTATTGTTCGTATCAGACAAACAAGACTGATATGTGAATTTGAATGCTCTCTGTTGTTGTCGAGTCTCAATTGATGTACAGTACAGCAAGACATGACATGATTAGTGATTTACTTGGAAAGGATGTGACGARGCATTTGTTCTATCCACTTCATCAATTTGCTGAAACGATGTATTATCTTTTATGYATTTTAAAAAATGACAACGCAATAACTTATTTTGTCGTTAATGAAAGCAGCGGGGGTATGTTTTGGATCATAAATAAATAACGCCAGGTTGTACCAGTGCACAGTAGCATTGATATGTCAACAAAACCACTCAAATTTGGTATACATTATATTAACTTTTAAAACATCATCATGTATTATGAATTTATTACTTTTAAGTGGTTACATATTTAATCTGATGCTTTATTACACAGAAATGTTTTACACAAACTGACAAAAATGATTCACAACCAATGAAAGCCAATGGCTAAAAACTGTCGAGAGAGAGAGAGAGAGAGAGAGAGAGAGAGAGAGAGAGAGAGAGAGAGAGAATATGTTGATGTTTCTTTTATTTTTAATAAAAAAGGTAGATGCTGGAATATTCTGTTTTCAAACATGTGAGCGTGTCAAATATCTGTGTGATCAATCTCTTCTATATAGCGATAGACCATTTCTTAGCCTGTCACCGGAACTGTTCGATTTTAAGCTCGACTGACTTGACATTCAGTCAGTGAACGCACCACTGCCAATCAGCTCTGTTGTGGAAGCAATGACACAAGGAAGCAGTTGTCATTGTCACAGATCTGGCTGCTGACGTGGGCTTGGATGTTACTGAACCAGAAGAACCTCAGTGTTATCTTCATTTATCTTTATAATTTCCAGTCCTGCACTTATTTATTTATTTATTTATTTATTTATTTATTTATTTATTTATTGTGTGTGACACATGATTAACACCTGCAACATTATTGTAGTCTTCTAAGACTTCCATTACAGTGGAATAACATCATTCAGTAACCACCAGCAGAAACACATTCTGCACCGATCCACCAACCGCCATCAAAACAAAGAGGGTGATCACTTCTTCAGAGAAAGGAATCCCTGCTGTTTTCACAGTAACGACAGCTGCTGTCATAGAGATGATAATTTACTGGCTAAATCTCAGGTTGGCGTTGAGTTGGATGCTGCAAACAACTGCAGCAACTTCACAAAGGGTGTTTTTGTTCGTGTTCATGTTGGTTACAATGGACAACATGAAACAAATGATCTTTGTAAAGCTTTAGTTATTTTTTCACATCATCAGATGCAGCGATGGAAACAATAATACATAAGAAACAGCTAAAGGAGTCAAATCTCACTCAGAAAACAGATCTAAGTTCAAACAGTGTCTCTATTTAAAAAATGGACGACAAAGGATTTTGCAAATATTTCACTCCTGCCTCATGCAACCTGGGTTCAAACCTGCAACCTCAGGATTACAAGACCACAGCACTGACCACAGAGCGACATACATAGTGCCATCACAGTTATAGTAAAATAAACAGCATATTGTTGCTCTTGTTGTGTCGTTTCTATTTTAAAAAGGCATTTGGCAGCTGAGGGTGTCTTCGTTAGCAAAATGACACAGGAACCCGCTACTGGTGAAACGGAGAAAAGGTGAGAGCGCAGTTCTGTCGACACCACCGGCCATTTTCCTTCCCCCGTGAAGTGTTCCAAGAGTATTAAAAGTCACACCTGCTTCACAAGTTTTCATGGAATTTTTGCTGCACTTGCACTTGTTTATGCACCTGCGCTGGGTTCTGAGAAAACTAAAGTAAGCCCAGTTTTGTCACCATCAGTTTACAGCAGAAGAAATAAAACTGTACAGGGCGAGATGCACGACTTCAGGCTCTCGCAATTTCATGGTCAGACGTTAATCATTCTTTATACTCATGTGCAAGACTGATAATCAAGTTTCCTGGAAACATACAGACAATGTGTTGAAAAAGTGTTTTTAAAATCAAGCTTTGTATTTATTTGTTCATTCAGTTTTTCAGTTTTCAGTTTAAAGGTCAGATATGAAGAGGAAAAGATTTCTAATCATTTAAGGTTTTCTCTAGGGGCTACAGCTATTTCTAGAAGAATCCAGGAA
>NW_013952642.1:480649-493154 GCF_001266775.1 Austrofundulus limnaeus | reverse complement strand
TTACTGCAGCTCAATACAGGACGGTGAGAAGAATAAAGAAAGACAAATAAAAGAAAACAAAAAAAGCGAATTGCTTTTCATAGATATTTTTGGTATTTCTATTTAATGCATTGAGATTTAATAAAAAGTTCTTGTTATAAAATGAAAAAGAATCATCTTTCTTAAAAAGCATCAAACATWACAGCTTTAACACCAAGAAAGCCATGCAGAGATGTGTACAGTAAATCCACCAGCAGGACCTGGCAGATCTTTCTGTGCCACATTTTGTGTAAGTAGGGATTCCTACTTCAAGGCTCTGGTGTTTGGCCAGGAGGCCTTCAACGTAGCACAACCAGCCAGCACCAGTCATTATCCMATTGTTTGTTTAGAGGCACACGGCCCGTCCTAATTAGATGCAAAAGAGAAATGAAACTGAATGCAGGAGTACTGAATATGTGGATGCAGAAATCCATCTCATGTCCCGCTGTGGCAGGTGTGACTGTAATAAAGTAAATGAACTATCACGGGACATACTCCTGTAAAGTGCAAATCAACAGGCGGCCTTTCAAAACAGGCACCCACCGTGGAGAGCAAAGGGCCGCCGCAAAAGAAAGAAAAAAAAAAAGACGGCTTCTCGCGCCTTGGGTGTCAGGGCATGAGGGTGAAATGTGATCGATAAAAATCGATCCTCCCGGCAGCTCATCCTCACAGGACTCAAACAGCAATAAATAGAAAACAGCAGTAAACAAAAGATTCACGCTGTTCAAACAGACAGTGAGGATGTTTACGTGATGTTGATCAGATTTCTTACATAAACCAGCTTCACATGAGACATAATTAGACTGTCTTTGCTACAGCTTCATGCACCAGCCGAATATTCTTTACATCTATGCAAAGATAATTTTGGTATTGCCAGAGTTTGTCATCACTTACTAAATAATTAAACATGATAACTATAAGTGTAGGAAATGTTTTTTTAAGTTGTTTGTGTCTGTTATTGGTAGTTAGGTAAAATGTTTGGATGAAAGACTATGAGGGGGATTTAAAGGGGCAATATCATGTAAAATCAACTTTTTTGAATTTTATGTCATGTCATAATGTTATACTCTCATAGAAAAATATGCCCAAAGCCTTGCTTTGACTCATTCATGCATGTTTGATAAATCCTGCAGCGTTTTTAGGAAGCCATGCTGAGGAGCAAAACGACAGGTGGGGACCAGAAACGCCCCTGGGACGTCTCTTTAAGCTGAACTTCCTCATGGCGGAGCACCTTCCCCCTCCCCACACACCCCGCCCATGACTCCTGCAGGCTCTCGGGTGAAACTGAAAGTGAAACATAAACTGTCTGCTGAGCTCTCAACAGTAGTTCTCACTCAGTGAAGCTCTTTTCAGATTAAAAATACCTTTGAGGAAATGTATTTTCAGATGCCAAGTAAACTGCATCATGGCAGCCCCCCCCCCCCCCCCCCCCGCACCGAAATGGACAAAACAGAAGCAAAAGGTGGTTCTTTAAGAGACAGAGGCCAATTTCAAGACGTTTAGAAGATGAAGTGATGAGAAGATAAGTTTATTTTAAATTTAAACATAAAAACAGCATTTTAATAACAGCTAAAGGTGACATAGATACTTTATTATGGTATAGTATTTAAATATATGCCTGAGTAACATTGGCCCTTTAAGTTGTTTGTGTCTGTTATTGGTAGTTAGGTAAAATGTCTGAATGAAAGACTATGAGGGGGGTTTAAATAAGTAGCTATAAAGCATTTAAATCACCACATAAGTTATAATAATGTAAAAATTAAACAAGACGTGGTGGTTTTTAAAACGTGTATCACACCACAAAGGTTCCTGCTATAGCACAGACATGCAATTCTGAGATCTTGAAAATGAATGTGTGCTTGTTGTCACCTACAGACAACCTGGAGATGGAGGAAGGCTTCAGTGAGTAAGAATGCTAGCAGAAAAGTTACAGAAAAAAAATATATTTATTATTATTTTAGAAAAAAGGGCATTTGAAACTTTCTCATTCTCATTAAACTCCCGCTATAAAACGTTTCCAAAGTCAAAATATGTGAAGGTTGTTAATGGGATTAAGTGTACATATGCGTGTGGGTGTGTTTGTCTGTTTACTTACAGRAACAGAAATGTTGACGGCAATTAAGAGCTAATTATTAAATGCAATACAGGCAGTGCAAAGTGGACCAATAAATTAATGTGCGCAGAGTGTAGCTGAGCCATTATAAATAACACAAATGGTAAAGATCCTCATATAACATTACTGGCAAGATTTAAAATCCAGRTATTTATAAAGTGGCAAATTTCAAGTTAAGTGACACCCCAGCAGACACGTGTATAAATAAGTTTTTGAGTGATCTTTGATGCAAAAAAATGTGTTTTTTGCAAAAAAAAGTGTTGCCAATTATGCAAACAAATTAAGGCTTTACAAATTCTACTGCAGTYCATAAAATGCTTTGTTGAACTTGTTTGTCATTCCATATGCATTAAACATACAATTTGGTGTATTGAGCTGCAATTGATCATAAACTCAGAAACACATTCAACATTGCACAAGCTCTCATCACAACATCGCTTTGGTTCAAAGTTTGGACATAATCATTTAAAATTAAACAGTAGGTGTGTCCAAACATCTGAACACAGTGTTAGCCAATTTTAGGAACTTCAATCAGAGGACGAGCAGACTTTGAGCTCAGTGCCAGAAACTTCAGGCTATTTTTGTAGATGCAGCTCACAACAGGAGACTGTCCTTGTCAGACACTTTCTCACTCCAGTAAGGGATGGCATCTGGGTGAAGCCKGCAGAAGACTGGGCATGATGTGAACACCATGATGTGGCTACAGAGCATGTTGCATTTTGGTCAAAAGCAAAGTACAAYGCCATTTTTTTTACTTGATTCTAATTAATTTAGTTTGGATCAACATCTGTTTGGGGACAAATGAGCTTTCTATCTTCTTTGCCTTTGCTAAGTGATCAGTAGGCTCTCATTCATTTTTCTGATTTTATGGATTAAGGCCTTATTGTTTTGACTGTGGTTGATATGTTCATGTGTAGTGTTTCAATCTTTAACTTCTCTTTCATTTTGAAAATCTGTTATTTTTGTGTTTTACTCTGCTTACTGTTTTGTATTGGATTTTTGTTACAACTGTGTATTATTAGAGACCAACCATTTATCTCTGTTGGTAAAGTTTTTTTTTTTAAGTGATATGTTCCAGTACTTCTTTCATACATTGGACTAAAAACAATACAATCATTGTTTGCACTAATCACTATTCAGGTCACTATAACAGCAGCCCAATCAGTCTTACTGTCTTGCATGCAGAATTATCAGAGACTTTTATTAGGGATCCATTGAGATTCGATTTTGACATCTTTCCATTTCATTTATGATTACCACTTGAAGATGGCTGCTTGTCATAATAAATTAGACAAGACCGAGCAGTATCATTAAAAAAGCTCTTAAGCACCTCCAGGGAGGCGGGGGAGGCGGGGGATCAGTTCGACCTCTCACCTGTCAAGTGTACGTCATTGAGTCTTGAGTTATGTACCTTTCATTTGCCAGTCWTTACTCGTAACATTCGCTCATGTTTATTRTAATTTTGTTCCACATTCATGAACATGTGCCCAACTTTAAAAGCACTAATCCTCAATTTAAAAGTGGCATCCCATCAGATTTGACTGACCTCAGCCRCACATGTTAATCAGAGAGATGGTCTTTTTCTTTCTTTTCTCTCATTAGATGTAATTACTGCTGACACCTCAAAAACATCAGAAAAACAAAGGGGAAAAAAAGACGCCAATCGAGACAGACGGTGTGTACAGCAGGTGAACAGATACACTCATTTGACCACTGAGGAGGAAGTRYATTGCTGCTCTAATTCTATTATGCRCAAGGTTGATTTAAAGAATATAGCCAGTGATCCAAAGTTAATGGGGGTGGTGGAAGCAAGGGATCCAAACTAAAGGCCGGTGGGCCRTCAGGAGGCTGACCAGGTTTTGTGACGGCGCCCTTCAGCTGCCTGACACTCAAAGAACAGCTTGTGTGGCAAGTTGGAAGGAGCAACARACAAATAAGCAAGCTACGTAGCAAAGACCTTTCAGATAAGGCTTGTTCGAGCTCCTATTTGTATTCCAAGTGGGGTTTAGGGTAGGGGCTAATGTAATTGAAAACTATTGAGGTGTTGGGGGGTCAGTAAATTCAAAAGACTTTGGGAGAAAAAAAAGAAGTGTTTTGTGTTCTGGGTTGCAGTGTGAAGTAGTAAAAGCCCAGCACAGCATTATGATTCCTCTGCCCAAATAATAGCTTCCATCCTGCCCTCCATTAGGCGGATGTGAGGAGAGATAAGAGCATGAAATCATCATCATGAACCATGTCAATGATGATGCCTAAACGAGGTTTCCTCTGAAAGATTTCCATAAGGGGATTCAGCTAAGTCTGTGCTGAACAAAGGTGGAAATTGCTATAAATGTGTTTATAAATATCCTTCCTGTCAGAGATTTTATTTTTTTTATCCCCCTAATGCAGGTTAGGTTTGACACATTGATAAAAATGCGCTGCTTGACTAACATAACTTCAAATAAATCAACACCAAAATCATTTTAAATAAGGAAGGTTGCTAAAGCTCAATCTCCTGTGATTTGACCTTCWTCGGCTGTCAGTCTGATGCTTTACTGGCCTGTGTCTGCAGAGGTAATTAGATCAAGGGATCCCTGTTCGCTGCGATCACGGTTAATCACTCGRTGAGCCCCATCTGATGTTTTCTTAAAAGAAAAGCAGAACTTAACCTGAAACAAAACCGTGTTTCCAGGGATGACTATTATTAGTGCGTTAAGCTCCACAGTCATTAAAATTTGTGTGGTGAGACTAAATGTTCACTAGAATTTTAATACCACAAGGGCAAATAGATGTGAGAAATCAAAAGAGCTGTAGCTCATAAAATTAACAGATTTRTTTCACTACTATTATGCCGAACATTTCACTAATCCTAAAGCACRTTACCCTGAAAGAATGTGCTGCCTGTTAAAGCTCTGATTATTATTCATGCTCGTTCCGTGCAGAATGTTTGCACAGGAGGATTCCCATGTGATGAGAGGATGTTCCCTCTGTGGAGCTGACACATCAGGAAAACATCATTGGCTTGGGTTTCAGGGGTAACTTTTCTTTCTTTYATTTCTGCAGATATTTTTGACCTGCACTTGAAGCTAAAGAAGAAAACAAGGAAACGATTTGGCATTAAAGAACGAAAATCAGTGTATATATTTGAAGAGATGCAGGCAGAAGGAGTGTTTGTTGGACACATTTCAACTGAAACAACTGGTGCTTCTGGAACAAAGATAGTTGTGAATCAGCTCACCACGCCACCCATGAGAATAATGCTACATAAAACAAACTAAATACAAATTAAAAGTGTAATTTCTTTATTCTTTTATAGGTGTTGCAGAAATAATTACACTGAATGCTCGCAGTGTTTGTGAGATTATGAAATACTGTGACAGTTATTTTAAAAGAATATTATTGATAATGGTCGTCTCTGTGCGTTGAAATGCTTTTAACCRTTTGAGAATTCAAAATGTTGATTCACAAGCTAATGCAATTCAAAGTAAAGTGGTATAACTTTCAGAGGACCAGTATTTGAGCTGAGTAAATGGGATTAAGGCCGTGCTCAGAACTGGAAAAGACAGCTATCCTGTGAAACAGAAAACACATCCTATCTCACTTTGCTTCCCACAGAGTGCTTATTTCAAAGCGCAAATTTGGTTTTGTTGATGGCAGCCTTTCAAAAAATATATTTCTCCTGCTGAATGTCTTTTTATAACATCCATTTGACTTCAAACTTACTTTGTATTTACGCAATTAGGACATAATTTTTTCACAAAAGGTGATTAAATGATAGATGATAACGAGGAGCCTCATCAAATGGTGCAGGATGGTGTTATATTACATTTTATTAAGTTTAGGCTCAAAGTTAAATGAAAACACAAGACATGATAACTTGTTTTCAGTTATTTTTTATTAATGGGATTTAGTGGAGATTTGTAAAATTGCAGCTGAAAGCTTATCTTTTAAAGCAGGCTTTATTCTATGAGTTTCAATGTTGTCTTATTAATGCTTTATCATTTGCCAGTGTGTGTTTTTTTTATGCTTTGTTGTGTGTGTTCCTGTTTTATTGTGAAACACTTTATGGTTACTTGACTGTAAAAAAAGTGCTACACAAATAAAGTTTACATACTTACTTAAAGGTGCTCATTGCAATCTATTAAATCAAACACTGAGAAGATTAAACTAAAATTTAAATGGTACAGATTGAAAGATTGTATTTCAGTAGTCTTCTAGATATAATGATAAGAAATTCAGAAATGTGAGTCCAGATTCTGTGTTAACAAAAGCTCTCGGCTGAATCCATGGAGAAGCTTATCGGCATACTTTATACTTTATTAAAGAAACCTGACTGTAAATATGGACCAACATCATAACTATCTGACTTCTCAGTCCATCTCTTCAATGGATGTTGCGATTGTTGACCTATTTTCAGTCAGTTTGGATGTTTCTGAATATACGTAAACAAGCTCGTGGAACTGGCAGCTGTTCACAAGACATAAACCATGGACATGAGAAAATTACCTTGGACAGGTCTTCGTGGCATTGCAATGAGTTTATTGAAGCAAAATAAGAAAGCATCCATTCAGGTTCAATTGTGTTTATGTTACAGATCTCATCTTTTTTAGTTTGAAACATTTTCTATAACTTTTAGAAAATCAGACCGAAGACATACACAATGTAGGATGAGTGAAGTWATTTGACATTTAAGTGTTTTTGTGAGTTCTGCATCATTTGACATACTCCATAATCACAACAACCAGCCCTTTTTAATGTTTATCAGATGAATCTCACCCTATTACAAAGAAATGCCATTTTCTAAATAGCATCCTACTTGCTTTCCTCTTTTGTTGCATTTTATCAGGATAAAGACATACAATTATACAGATGGCCCTTAGTGGTAAATATGTGTGCACTTAACATTTGGCCCTRSTGTRTTTTTTTTTTCTTTTTCTCTCCACATCAAAACCTTTTCTACAACAAAAACAGTTGTTAAAAAKGCTTTTTGTAACCGAGAACACCTGTTCACGCGTCGAGACCAACTGCACAATTAAATTTGTYGTAAAACAAAGAGTTTGTTTCACAGAACGTTGGAGTCATGATGTAAATTTGAAAAAAGGATTTGTACCATAAGGATTTGCAAAAATGATACATATTTTCAATGCAAAAGCTTTMCCCAGGAATGCAAAGAAGTAGTTAAAAAGCAGGCTTATAAACTCTTACACTAGAAGGAGAAAATAAAGGTTTTTTCAATAGTTATAACCAAGGAGTTCTAAATCTTTTTCAGTAATGTTTATAAAAACAAAGTTAATTTAAGCTTTTAGCAACTAGATTTGCAAAATGATAAACTTGTCATAAATTATTGACATTCAAGTTGCAATAAAATAAAGAGAATGAGATTGAAAAAGTATCTTTCTCTTTAAAATTTCATGTCGCTACTTTTGTAAAAGCCTAACAATAATTTATAACATGTTATTGGCAATGAATAATAGATTCTGTTTTAAAAGAAAACATCATTCCTGTTTCCTTTTCCACTTCTTGAGCAAGTGATTTGCACTAACTTGGCGTGACTTAAATTATACTGATTGTTATTGGGATTTAGAACCAGTTAGACTCCGTGTGGCTCTAACTTTCTTTGGTTCTGTTGCATTTCTTTTAAACAGACTTTTTGAATGCTGCAGGATCAGCCAGTTTGGGGAGGTTTCCRCAGCCGCAGTTACATGTGTGGCAGATCGAGTGGGTGATGTGTAAATGATTCCTCTGATTATATGATTACAGGAAAATCAACACGCATCAGCRACAAGAGGCACAATAACATAAAAAAGGGATTAGAGCGAGATGAAGATAAGTCTAACAAACAAAATGTAGCACGTTCTTTAAGCTTCACACATTTCTCCATGCTATATGTGATAAATTATTTAAAATAATTCTCACATGATGTGTAAAATTGTAAACTGAGCCTATAGTCTGCATGATTTGATGAGTTCAAGCTTAGTTTTRAGCATGCTTTTTCTCGTTTGCCCTGTTTCGTACCTCTACAGCTATTGATTGAACTGCCCAAGAAAAAAAAATAATTAAAAGATCCCATGTGATTCCACCTTTGGCAGCTTTATTTTTTTAAATAACAACATCCCAACACAGGAACATGACATGATGTCTTACACCAGCTAAAKAGTAGAAATGATTTTACCACCCTTTCATCGAGCGATGAAAGAAGCATCGATCTCAGAGAATAAGGAGGATATATGCACCGGAATCACATCTATAGAGTAAATTTATACTAATATTTTAAACGCTGCTGAGGTCTAGATGGGGTTATGAAGAGCCCATCCTTCATCGGCGTTTTTTTATGAACAAGCTGACTGTCAGATGGAGTCTATTTGCCAAGAAACACTGCACTCTACTGTACAAACGTAATGTAATCCTTTTGCTTTGGCTCTGGGTTAGGTGCCCTGATAACCTTATAAAAGATTAATTTCCACAAAAAGCCTTCAATATTGGTCCAACACACACATCCTTCAGACAAGCCGTGCTCCTGGTCCAAAATATTCATTTTCTGAAATCAAATCACTGATTACTCATACTAGCAGGGTCACGCTGCCAGTAACTCGACCACCTGCCTCACTGAGTGTGACAGAGCCAGCCGCCTTCTATCCAATATACCCCTCTCGCTTATATAGCAATCAATAATCAGGTTGGGATGCAATTAGCACGTTGGAAGGGTCGCAGGAGTCACGTGACGGATCAATCGAAGGGGAAGGTGGCACACTCATTGAGGTGATTTACAGCCCAACAGTTTGTCCCACGCTCAGTGGGAATCCGTGCCGTCTATCTTCTTTATACGGACCTTTCAAGGCTGGAAATATGCATCTGTCAAACGTCGCCCATTACTCCGGCTGCCTGTCACACCTGGGGCAGCTCACAAGCAAGCGGAAAAAAGAAAGACGGAGTGTGGCTGTCAGCGCCGAACCCTCGGTGGACAGAAAAGGCGCCGGGTCTCCCGTTCCTCCGACTCTAATTTCCTCAAATTGCGGATATTTTTGCAGGTCTCTGGCGGAGCGCTGGGTTAATGACAGAGACTCTGTCTGGCAAGTAGCTGAGGCAGCTTCTTTTTTTTTTTTGTTGTTGTTTTGCTCCAGATAAGATCATGCTTTGTTTTATATCAAGAAATTATACACCGCATCTCCTGCAATATATACACTGCACAGCACGACTGAAGCAATACTTCTCCAAGCTGATGTTTTCTACAGCTCAAAGTAAAAAATGTGTTGTTAATAATGGCTGGAAATCCCACATCATTGCTTTTTCTTTTTCTTTTTTCAGTGTTGAGAGTGTTGCAGTGCCTGCTAAATGGCACAAATCCCTCAAAACTGCAACACTGTGACTCGGCAGCTGCGAGCCACTGCTTATCTGGTAAAATGAGAAAGTTTTTCCTGCGTGTGTCCTCCCCATTAAAGTGCAGTTTCAGCCCCTGCTCTGTGAATATTCCCACTGCAGTGGATGTTCTCTCACCTCAACAACCAGTGTCTTTTCACATCACAAAGCCATTTCTCTCCTTTCTCTTCCCAGCCCAAGAGAGTACTGCAAACTATGTCATGAATGAAATATAAGCACACCGCTGTATTACTTATGAGACCTAACACAACTTTGCTCAGAGCTATTTTCAGATTTCATTTAAATTCATCAGCGCCACGATTATTCTTATACCACAGACGTGGCCGATGGGGCATTGGTCCTTGAGAAAATGTTAGCTAAAGATGAACTTCAAAGATTACTTATCAGCACAGGCCACCTTTCAACTCGGCAATAATTAAACATCAATCACGGGAGTAAAAGCCAGCTCGCAAAGCCTCAATAAAGTTGTCAAAACCACCGAGAGACATGATCTAAGTGACAGTAATGTGCTTGTTGTTGARTTTAGGATGAAACATTTCATTGTCCTTTTTGTTTATTTAAACTTCAAAGGATSGAGCGTTGCTCGTGGGAAATCCCCGAGTCAATTGTAAATATTCTAAGTGAGGACCGAACAAAGAAATCGTAGCAAATTTACAAATAATTTACGTTTAAAAAGCTTGCCGTTTTGAAAAGGAGTTGATTTAATAAGCGCTAAATATCTATAACTGTAAATAATCACATAACCTGTGCAACGGCCCCACATTTTCTTCCTTCAGCAAGGAGTAATCCAGATCTAATAAAAGTGTTTTTTTCACTGTTTTCTGTGCGCACAGATTCACAGCTTGTGGTAATTAGTCAGTATAATTAAACATTTATTCACTCATTCGAGTTGCTTTGACTCACAGAGGGTCTGGAGATGAGAACAAACCAAAATGCAAAAGACTGATAATAGTATAAAACAAAATYTCTCAGATGAGCCTCTGTGGCTCCAGCTTCAGCTCAGTTCTGGGAGGATGCCATGCTTCAGATCGATAGAGAGTCCGCTTGTCACCTGCTGATGTGTGACCTCTTCAGCTCATGCTTCTGCAACTCTTCAATCACTTTCTACCACCGGCTTTGACCGCTGAAAGAAACGCCTTCTCCCGATCACTCTTTCTTGCCCCCATCTCTGCTTTCACAGCTGAAGGTATAACCTGACAAGCTTTGGCAGAAACGCCTCACCTTCAGTCAGAAAGTGGAAACATCTGAAGCTGTTGGTGTCACAACTTAGAAAAAGCAACTCTGATCAAATTAAATGTGCGGTCTCTCACAATGATACGAAATAAGTTGGCACCCACTGTTCCCTTTCCTTTTTTGAAAGAGTCAGAGGCTCCGCTTCAAATTCATCACGGCGAACAGAGCGAGGAGAAACTACAAATGTAGAGAAATCAATTTATGCAGCCTGAAAAGCAAGCAATCACAGTTTTTTGTTTTGTTTTTTGTTTTATTTTCCACTGTTAGACCCTCAGTTTGAAGTGAATAGAGAGAGGACTTACCTGGGCTCCTGGGTGAACCTGGCGCTGTCTGTAACAGATCCTATCTCTCCCTGTGGGGCAGAATCACAGAGGAAGAGGGAGGAGGTGGGAGGGACAGCGAAGCGAGGAGGCGAGGGAAGCAGTGCCTGTGGATGCCCGAACGAGAACCGGAGAGGAGAGAGCAGTGATGCTCTCACACAGCGCACCGATACACTGAAGGGGATGTGCTGGCTCTGGGAGGTGGTACATCTCAGTCAAATGACATCTGCCTCTCTCTTAAAAACCATTGGCTAAGAGGTATGATTTCCTAATGAGCCATCCCCACTGTCTCCAAGAGAACACACCCACTCCTTCTTTCCTCTGCACATTTATGCAGATCCATGCACGTAACTCACATGCATTGATATTTTTTTTCACTTCTGCACAAAGCCCCCCCACCCCTCCTTTTTTCCCTCTCATTCCTCCTTCAATTCTCACACTAAACACTTTCACATCTCTTCATTCTCTGAGGGTTCTATAGGTGCATTTTTTCACCATTGTCGCAGGAAGTGGATTTGTCTTTTAGCTCAAAATTGCTTTCCCTTTCAGTCTTTCAGTCCTGTCTTGTTTTTAAAGATTATTTCAGCCTTTTCAAAAAAAAATCCCTCAAAGCTGAAAGTCAACAATTGGCTTCTCCAACTACAATATTGACTTTATTTTTTTTAAACCACACCCCAAAAATGACAAGGAATTCCTTCTAATTAATGCAAGTTAAATTCTTCATTTTTATTGCATAATTTCAATTATTGTGGTCAACAAATATTATATGCAATTAGTTTACCAACCACCAGTAGTGTGTAACTGTTTCTCACCTTTACTAAAGTGTGGGTGGGAAAGTGACCGCATTGTTCGATCAAAATCAATTTATGACTTTGAGTGGTATTACTGAATGGAATGAGCAATTATGAGTAATATCGCCTACTCACACACCCATTATTATTGAAAAAAAACAGACTTTGGAATAAAATGTTTTCTATGTAGACAAAGAAAGCATTTTTAGTTGGTCATAACCGGTACATACTTTTTTACTAAATGACGCATACAACATACAAACCAAGTTTAGTTTAGTTTGGTTTAGTTTAGTTTAGTTTAGTTTAAATAAATATTTCTGCTTCTTCAACTTCTTTCAGCTAAATTATTCAAACACATGCATTTACACTGCATTTTTGCAGGAAACGCAATTTCTGTAGTTATGTTTTTGTTTTGTTTTTTTGTTCTTCATGTCTATTGAAGCTTTTGACACATATTTAACTCTACTTCAGTTGATCAGGATGAAATGTCATTATGGACAGAACATCTTATTAAAGAAAAAAAAACAATAATTAGAGACAATAATGATGCAGAAATGTGTGTGGAATGCAAACAGAAAACAGGTAACTAAATCTTTAAAATATAAATAGTATAATTAACTCTTAACAATTGAAAATTAGACCTCCTAAGCAGTAGCTCATGTGATAATGTAATC
>NW_013952642.1:478933-480639 GCF_001266775.1 Austrofundulus limnaeus | reverse complement strand
GAATTGGTCGGTAAAAGAAATGAATTTGCAGTTAACAAACTAATACAGACTCATCGTAAAGGAACAGTTTGGGCCATTTGAAGTGGGGTTCTGGGAAAGGCTCTAAAGAATTATTATCTTACTTGTTGCTTTCCTTTGAAGAAACAGAGCTGAAGTCTTMCAGGACTAATGAGCTAATTGTTAATCCAAGCTGGGTTTACAGTAAAAATAAATTGCTGCCATCTCAGAATACCTCCAAATCACCAGAACTTTCTTGTGGTTTAAGGTGTTGATTTAATACCTTTTACATCAGTCATTTTTGCATTAGCTGTTTATGTGGAATGCTGGTGGCACTGGTGCAGTCTACCTCCTGCAAGAGCATCAAAGCATTTCTACCAGAAATACTGTGCAATGCAAAACTAATTGAGGCATAAAGGTTTGTAAAAAAAAGTGTCTGAATAAACAAGAATGGCATTTTGTTGACTGGCAACAGCAATCAGTTCTGGAAATGGCTCCACTTGGASCAGCAATTATTAGCTTGTCAATACAGTCTGAGCAACAAATTATTATTATTTTTTTGTTTGGAAAAAAGTATGACAGTTTTGGTGGCTGCTCCTTTTAAACCTAGAAATGTAAGGAATGAATAATGAGTTTTACCTTTTAGTTTTTATAAACTTTTCAATTGTTCTTTGCCTCTCAGATGTTTTGCAGGATGTTGCAGACATCAAAATAAACATTTGAATACATGTTCTAAATACTATGAAAGACAATGACTGTTTTTATGTCTATTCATTGAAGGGTTGTAAAAAATGTACAAAATGTATTAAAATATAAAAAAAATAAAAATAGTAAAGCTGTATGTTGAATTTTAAACTTTTGGCTTCCTCTTGATCAGGTTTGATCATGAGGAAGAGATCAGATTTTTTATATGATTATAAAACACTGCCATATGAATAAAATAGGTTAAAACATCGAATTACAATCACTTTATAACAAAGCATGTCTCATCTTGTGTTCGTATTTTTAATAATATGCAGCCATAAGCTGAATTACAGGTGAAATCAGGTAACTTGATGTCATTTAGGAGGAAAATCACATAGAAAATTTCAGTATGATTAAAACATTTATGCCAGGTAAATAATGTGTTTATGCCTATACGTTTTAAAATGTTCACTGTCAAAGTCTGGCAGAAAATAAACCACAATAAAATAAATAAATCATTTCCGAAGAACAACTTTTAATCTGCAAACAAACACATCGTTTCAGAAGTAAAACCTTTGGTTTGCAAACAAAACATTTGCATAGTTTGGCAAACATTGTTTGTTTGACCAGGTTTTGGCTCTGCTGCTGAGGCTTTTATTCTGACAGTCATGTTTGTGCTTCTGCCAAATTAATTAATTWTTTTTTTTTTGGTGCTGTCTGATTCCTTTGCCTCTGATTTTGACTCAGATGTCTCAGGTGGGAGGGTCCCCCCCCAGCAGAGATTCAGACCCTTGACAGTGTTGCTGTGAAGGAACGATGCTGACCTGCTGCACTGTGTAGCTGAATCTGCTCAGATGGAACCAGAATCCTAGTTTTCTTTCCTCTCTTAAAAATACGAATTTATTTCACCAACTGGGTTCTTGTGACTGCTAAACACATTGGGCCTCATGCAAGAACATGTTCGTATTCTTCTCCTAAATTTCTCYTACTTTTGTTCGTACAAAGGGTTCGTACGAACATGTCAC
>NW_013952642.1:476304-477857 GCF_001266775.1 Austrofundulus limnaeus | reverse complement strand
CTCGTGAATTTTGTTCGTATCTGAAAAAAATCTTAGAATACGAAAACATTGGTGAATGCCACAAATTCTCCTAAATCACTCGTACGCACAATTTCAGAACAAATCTGCGCGTACGAACGGTTCTTGCATGAGGCCCATTGTATGAGATGTTTCTGAACAAAATGCACTAATTGGTAAAAGCACATATTTTGCATTTAACAAAACAGTTTACTGTTTTTACTCATTGAGCTTTATTTTATATTTGCATCTTTTAATGAAACCTGATGATTTGTAGATGTGTTGAAGCAAACATCTCCTTCAAGTATGAGTTTATTATGAGGAATATCTCAGTGTGCAACATAAACTGTGTCAGGTTCTTGTGTTTTGCAATTGCGTTTCTAAAAGACCTTTGTTTGACCCGTACTTTTCTCCCTGACCCACTGAAGGGTACTTGGCTGTGGCACTGATAATCCCTTTGTGCACTTGTCATTTTGCCCTGGCATCGTCACATCCCATCACTAAAACAGAAAATAACCAGGATATACATTTCTAGCGCTCGCTAGCTCTTTAGCAACAACAATAAAAAATGTCCTTTTGTTAAGAATTGCTTTACAGAACAGACGACACTTAACGGAGTTATAAAGGAAAGGGTTTATTTTAATTAATCTGACAGCTAAAGAGCCTTTCTAGTCTGTAGGTGCAGGGAGGGCAAACCATTTTGATTCTAAAGAGTAAGTTTGCTAATTTATGAAGTGGAGAGCGAGGCAGTGAATGAAAAAAATATAATCTAAGCTATCCTCCAGTGTCATCCCATCTCATTTGTTATCATTAGGAACTTCACTTTGAGCTTTGCAAGTGACTCGGCTGTGTGACTGTAAGTTATTCCTTCCTTGGAGTTCTCCCTCACGAACTTGTGCATGTACACAGACCGTAAAACACACTCTGTCACAAACTGAACAGCCACATACCAAATCGAAATCTGGTGATGGCATTAATCCTGACAGTAAATTCAAATCACCCAGTGCTGGTGCAGCTGATAGCTGACTCATTGCATCTCAGCCTCAGGATGCTCTTTTCTAACCATGGAAACACAGAGGCACTATGGCTGRCTGCCTGCAGTTTGCTATCTGATTTTGCATATTTGAAGCTCTTCGTTCCAACTACCAATCAGGCTTTGCATCAGGTCGTTTGTCTGTTTGGGCTTTGAAGCATTTAACCTCAAATGTCAGCATCGGCCAGAGGCATGCTCCTGGATCCATATCTTTAAATGACTTTGATTAAAATCACTTATCATAGTAAGAACTATTGCTGCTTAATACTGTCAGTTTCTTTGAGTAATGAAATAGATCATTAATTTTCTTGCCAGCTATAATAAAAAAGATAACTTGTCTACCTCTGAAATAGAACATGTCACCTACCACGTGACATTTACAGGCCTAATTAAACTTAAGCCTGGCTGTGTGTCAACATGACACAACATCAAAGAAAGAAAGAAAGAAAGAAAGAAAGAAAGAAAGAAAGAAAGAAAGAAAGAAAGAAAGAAAGAAAGAAAGAAAGAAAGAAAGAAAGAAAGA
>NW_013952642.1:473580-475224 GCF_001266775.1 Austrofundulus limnaeus | reverse complement strand
GAAAGAAAGAAAGAAAGAAAGAAAGAAAGAAAGAAAGAAAGAAAGAAAATTGGTTTTGAAATCTTTCAGTAATACTTCTTTCTAATCATACTGCAAAATTTAACAACTTAAAGCGACATGAACCCTCTGCTGAAATGTTAGTGTTTGATCTGAAATGGTAGGTGAGAATACTGTAGCTATYGTGCTGTCAAATAATAAAAAATAAATAAATAAATGTGTGGCAAAAAATTTAATTTTCCTTTACCACACCATCCTTTTAGTTCCAGGAGTGAACGTCTTTCAGACAGTGAACACAGCTGCACGTTACCAGAACATTGGGTGGTGGATTTTCTCTGTRCAGCTGCCAACAGACACCTTATGTGTATCTGTGAGAATCCTGCGAGTTGTACAAAGCAATAATTTTTGATGCGGCTGAAATGAAAAAGCTGAACCTTGTGCTATGGTATTATAACAGCAGATCTTCCTGTCTGTGGAGAGTGGAGAGACTTCCAAAAAGCTCAACTTTTGGACAGTTGGTTGCGTTTTATTGTTCACTGCCACAGGCAAACAAACAAAAAATATATATGCTTTTGCTTGTGGTGATTTTTCTTTCTTTGCCACTCACGTAAGCAAAAATATTTTTTGAACTTATTAACAAATTTTAGCCAAACCATTACATGTATAACTGAGTTTTCTCACTTCAAGATGATTGCCACAGTTAATTAACATTAGCAACACAAAAATGTTCAAAACCCAGTAAAAATTTGGGCTATTAAAGAGGACATAGCATGCAAAATCCACTTTTTTAGCCATTAAATGCATTATGTTTTTTGTTGTGTATTTGGAGTCACTAGGAGTGCAGAAAATTTAAATGTAGTCTCTCCCAGTGGTGCGTAGATAACTTTATATTCTGTTTGGGTCATCCCATTCAGTTTTAAGTCTTCCATTGTTGACCTCTTTTTGTAAAAAAAAAAAGTTTCTGCACTGCTATATAGTAATAGTAACAGTAGAACAGCCATACCACCTTGAACGTGCCTGATCTTGGAAGCTAAGCAGGATTGGGCCTGGTTAGTACTTGGATGGGTGACCACYTGAGCCCACCAGGTGCCATAAAACCAATGCAGAAGTTGTGCCCAAATTGGTCACTAACAATAGAAAACCTTTGATCATAGGGTGGATCATAGCATGCCTTCAAGAAGGATGCCTCATTGTCATAAGAAAAGTGCTCAAGTAAAAGTCATAAAACCACTYACAAGAAAGTACTTTTACAAATACTCTCAAGGAAATGAAATGTTGAAGTTACTTAGCTGAGTTATGTCAACTGGTTCCACTAAACCGAGTTGAGTAATTTACTCGTTTTGGTGGAACCAGTTAAAATAACTTGGGTGATTAAACACAATATTTCATTTTTTTAGAGTGCATAAACAACCCCTTTCATGAGGAGTTCTGGTCATATTTCAATTTGTAGCATGTAGCAAGGTGTTCATTTTTAGAGTAAATAAGTAAAAGTACATGTTTGCCAGGTAACAAGTCCACATTGGAAAAGCAACAGAAAACCTTCGACCATAATAGGTCATAGGTCACCTTGTATATAAAAAAAAATCCCTTCTCACCCTCCGCGGGTGGTCTCTTTCATCCTCTGAGCTCGGGTCCTCTACCAGAGGC
>NW_013952642.1:470530-473332 GCF_001266775.1 Austrofundulus limnaeus | reverse complement strand
GTATTGCGACATCCACCACAACGGCTTTCCTCTGTTCTTTATCCACCACCACAATGTCCGGTTGGTTCGCCACTTCGTTTGGATTTAAAGAGACAGCCTCAAAACAAGTTGATCTGAGGCAAAGCTCAGAAAAGGGGTAAAAGTGGGGCTTGTGGAATTACAATAAGGAGGAATTCAGACCAAAGCATTRAAGTTCCACTTTATATAGACGCAAACTGAATGATTTAAATGTAAAAAGAAGAAGGATTTAAAAACATGGCATGTCTCCTGTAAGCTCAAATTTGTCTTACAGTAGCTGAGAAGCATCTTCAAAACATAATCCTAAARTCTAACATGTCTAACATGTGTTTCATTGCATTTTGTATATATTTTTTWAAATGTTTGACCAAACCAGAAACAGATCTCTCCTTTCTAATCAGAATTGATCTTGGTCTAAAATGTAGCATAAAAACGAAGCAAGCGAGGACTGCTAGGCCTTAATTTATTTAGAGTCATTAGGGAGTGCAACAAACATCAGGATGATCTAAAAAACTSATGATTGTGTTGTGTGTTTGTTTTTCCTGGGAGAGCTACAACTTGCTCTTTAATGTCAACAATAATGAATGTAGTTTTTTGAGTCTAGATCCTGAAGTTTAGCTTTTTGTGTGAAGCTTTAAAACATTCGCTTTTAACTTATGTATAACAACATTCATTTGAAATTCTCATTTTATGCGTTGTTGTTGTTTATGCTCTGAATTATACTTTATGGTGATTGTTTTTTGCACTTAATTTTATGTTTACATGCTGCAGATAGAAATCATTTATTGGCCAAACCAAACACAAAGTATCTAGCACTTTGAGTTTAATGGTTTACGTCTTTAGTCCTGATCAAATAAACCAAACCAAAGCTATTGGACTTTTCAGTTCAGTGGGGCCAGTCTCATCAATAAGTAGAAGCACATCACATTTTGTTACTACTCRCTTTAATGTTTTCAGTGTATAAATTAACTCCCGCAATTGCAGTTGTTTTTATTTTTACATCAGCAGCAGCCGTCCAGAACAAATGCACGGCCGCTGCTGAGAAAGTTCAAGAGGGTCATCAAAACACCAACATAAACAGCATTTACTTTATTTTATTTCGTTTCATTTTCTGGGCTTATTCTAAAGACGGTAATGAAAACCATGGTGGCAAGAGACAGTGAGTAATTGCAAGCTTGGCTGTGTTATCTACTACAGCTGAGAGTATTAGGAGAGGGGTAAGCTCACCCAGAAATGCTGTTCCTATTTACATTTAGACTAGCCATTCTCAGAAGCCAAACACTCTCTCCCTCATGAAAGACTTAACAGTCTTTTAATGTTCTGTTGAAGGACGGAGTCACGTGACTGATAAGCTGAAGTTCAAGACTGTGTACAGGATGGAGCTGGACTTTGTTAAAGAAATGCAGGTATAATGTATAATTTAGCTCCCCAAAGGGCTCTTATTGTTTTCCAGAGACATACGTATTAAAAGCAGCTTTCAGAGCCGGTGGGGTTGATAAGTGCAATCCATCATCATAAATAACTGCTTTTACATTTTTACAAGTACTGTTTATAAGCTCATCCATAATCATTGCAGATGCAATCACRTCACATTATAATCTGTCCTTCCAGAAACATCTTCTCCAGCCCTCCAAGTTTCAGCACGGCTTTCTGCTTTTTGCTCGCAGGCGACGCGCGGTAAAGTCTGTTATCAGCTCTTCTGCCTTCCCGTTTTCAGAAAGTTGCGTCGGTGCTGTTTGAGTGACAAGAAAATCTGATTAAACAGGCAAACATGACTAAAATTAGGACACATTTTCAGCTTGACCAGAGCACACAAAAGCAGYGTTAACCCTGGAAGAAAGATGCTCCATAAAATATGTAGCAGTTTATAAAAACTTAAAAAGACTCTATTGGACTTGAATATATAGCAAAACATGTGGCAGCATCATTTCTTTGCATCTTTTATCATGCGTGTAGCTGTTCTTAGTCTATTCCTTTCATTGGATGTTCTACTTGAGGGCTTTGTTAAAATATTCCACAACTTCCATCTTCTTGTATGGGACAAACATGCAAAGCAAAAACTGTGATGGATTGGTAATACACTGTTGTCTAGATTGGCTAAATTTCCTTTATATATTTTGCACTAATAGCCCATCGCATTAAAACATTAATATTCTCACAATTTACTTGTGCTTCTGGATGCTCAGTGATTYAAAATTGCTCTTCCATACATTCAATATGGCACATTAGCTCCAGCTTGCAGATTTGCTCATTATGTCTGAACACAATAAAATATGTCACCCCGCTAAATGCAGTCACAGAAGAATATGTTTTTTTAGCATTCTGAAAACAGCAGGGTGACATATTTAGGCTCAGCATCAGTGAGCTGTAATTTGCWGGCTAAGACACAGATATCTCTTTCCTGAGTGTGAACGATTACAAATGTGTTTACAGGGGACGATACTGTAGRCATTTTAATTAATCCAATGTACCAGAAAATTATTTCTATTAAGTAGCCACTCTGTCTTTACTAGGGCATGAGTGCCTGTGAATTTAAATTTCCTCCCTTTTGTTTAGTGGATTAGTGTCCTTTCAGGAAACAGAGCATAAAATGTATTAGGCTATCAGAGCATGAAATGGTTCAAATGTCTGGTGTCTGGAAACACTATTTGTTTCTAAATATTTTTATTTTTTTATTTTTAATTACATGAAATTATAGTGTTTATGGAGCATTATTAAAATATGTCAATTGGATAACCCCAGTAGAATAGGGTTTTATACACATGCAAGTCATCTGATTCAAAC
>NW_013952642.1:450149-464066 GCF_001266775.1 Austrofundulus limnaeus | reverse complement strand
ACTTACTCACTTACTCACTCACTCACTCACTCACTCACTCACTCACTCACTCACTCACTCACTCACTTACTTACTTACAAGTGTTATTTTGATTTTTGGTTTAGGTAACATATTTAAAAGCATTCATAAATGGGTGTGTTGGTGAGACTACAATTGGAACATAAAATAAAATTATCCAATCTAAATACAACATTTTTGTTCAGTTACTAGCCAGTAAATTTTACTTTCTATGAAATGTTGCTCCTTATTTATTGGTGTTTTAAAAAAGAAAAGCCAGACTTCCTGTTCGTTATCATGAGGCATCAAAAGAAATGTCTGAATGCAAAGTCAAATTCCAGAAAATCCCACTTTTATCAATCTGGCCCAGCTCAACGAGTTGCAAAAAACATTGTACCTCTAAAATAATCATTCACTGAAAAGCTGTAAAGAGATGAAACATAAGTATTTGAGGATGAATATGCCAGTTATGTGTTTATCTTTCAGTTTGGTTTGTATTCACTCTCATTGTAATTTAGGCAGCATCAAACCTCTTGGAAAAAGTGGTTAAGTCGGTGTGGGAAGCCAACACTTTAACTGTAATGTTATAAAGAAAGAAAACTCAAGTGGTAAACCTCAATATTAAGACTACTTGGTGATATTTTTAAATTACATTTTAGAATTCTGAGAAAAGAAAACAGATTTCTAGTTATAAATGCCAAACACAAACAAAGATTATCCTTTCCTTTGTATGTTTGATCTATCCACCCTCAGTGCCCTGTCCTGTAAAAAATATTGTTTTAATAAAGGTCCCTGTAGAACTTTGGTCCTATTGACAGATTCAGCTGCCCCCATTCTCCCATGACAGTTTCTGGACAACTAATTGCCCCTTTATTTCATTTCTAATACACCTTCCCATAAGAGCTTGGACCTTTGCAGCATTCACAGTTCCATCTCTGCTGTTCTGCTGTGAGTGGCTAACCTGAGCTTAGCTTCTGTGTGAAGAGACAAACTGACAGGTGAAAAAAAAAAAAAAACAACTGAGGAGATGGGCTGTGATAACATGATAGAGAGTTAGCACCAAACAAGCCTAAACACACACTGGAGAGTAGCATCAAATATGACACAGCAAGAGTTCACCTGGAAACAAAGCGTTGTGGTTGACCATGTTMGATAGAACAAGTCCCTTGTGAATTCCACTGTGAAGGATAGAAGCAACACCACAGTCATTTTTTTTATATTCTGTTCATTTCCAGCCGCTGTGCAAAGCAGCATGTAAGTGCACACATACAGTACGCCCACATATGCATTCATCGTTTCCTGTCTTCCATGCAAACCCATTCCCTCACAGTCGCCCATGATGTAACACCAAATTAGGAATTGCACTCTGTTTCCTTCCATTTCTTCCTTCACAGATGGTTTATTACAGAATCTGTTTTAGGGCTCATGTTTTGCACCTGACAACRTTTACCATTAGCATTAATAGATCACAGTACAGTCTACAGCCATCCTGCGGTGGCATGGAGAAACAAATGTGACATCTGATTCTGAAGATGTCCATTTATATATTGCAGACTTAAATTTCAGAAAACACCCTGCCTCTTTGCCCTGCCAAGGCAATTTCCTAAGGAAAAGGGTGGTAGTAAATATGGTTAATGTGCTGAGGAGGCAATGTTCCACCAACATAAAGAAGACATGAGATGTGATTCTTCCCACAATTGGGATGTAAAATCCTGGATCATAAACTAGGCTTGGATAGGACTAGCCACCAGAGAGCTGCGAAAAGAAAAAAAAAAACTACAGGGGCAACATATTTAAACTGAAATCTGCTTCACATCAGTTAAATGTTGCTGAAACACTTGTTACATTTGTGAGGATTTTTCTGCCAAGTTAAACAGCAGAACCGTCAACTTGTCCCAATTTAAAAGCGGACCAGAAATAATGTATACTGCTCAGTCAGCGCCCCAGCATTGAAAAACTCYACAGAGGAGAAAATCTCAACAGAGACAAAAGAAACCACGGAGGTAAGAGATCAGATGCTGCCACATGTTTTTGGTAGATAAGGAGCTACAGTTTGAAGTTTATATCGGTGGTAAAGTGATTAATATAAACTTCAAACATCTCATTGTACTGTAAAACTTTGTCAAGAATGAGTTAGTGCTCTGAGAAGAGAGGATCTTTTTATCAGAAAATGCTAATCTTTGTGGAATCTCCTGTTTTTATTCCAACATCATTTATACTTTTCTTTGGATTATGGAGCAAAACATCAACTTGACTTCTGATACATGCAGTGGCACATAAACTTTAAAGATTTGATGAACTGTTTGATTGCCACAGACAGTGCACTGTTTGCAATCAAATCAGTCATGACCTCTTCTGTTTGTCAATATTTCCGACACAGGTATATCATTTTTCAGACATCCTGCCTGCATCCCTCAGCCCACCTGAATAAATGCAGTGACTTTAAAGACAAACAATCATTCACACTCCCACTCCTACCAGGACGTGCATATTTTTGGTCTGTGGGGTAGAAATGGAGTGCTCAGAGAAAACCCACATATGCACGGGGACAACATGCAATCTCCACACAGAAAAGGTCTGAGACCAGAAGGCAAACAATGTTCTGCATTTACATAGYACTTTTAGAATTGTGTAAACTGTTCTAAGCCCTTTTAAACTGCAAACCATATTCTCCCAGATGAAGAACAGCATTAACCCTTTTTACCAGCAGATAAAACATAGTTCTTTGCTGAACCGCCTACTCACCCAATATAAAATAATTGGTCATGTTTTATTGACTAAATGAAAACAGGATTTTGTGTCAAAATAAAGTTGTTGTTTTTGCCTCACATTAACAAGGTCTCCTTTTTCACATTTTGGTTGTGCAGAATTAAATTTCAACCTGTGATTTTTTATATGGATTTTATTGTCCTCACACTGTTTAAAACCATTAAAATTAGATGATTGGTAATAGGGTTGAATATTGGACCTCAAGGCAATTATCTTTAAGAGGGCCTAATAAGTATATGCAAATTCCCAAGCAGTTTAAGGTACATAAATGTATTAAATTATCCCTAATGTTAGGAAATAACTTGTGTTGGAAGGTAAAAAAAAAGTCAAACTATTTATTTCAAGGCTTTTATTTAATATTTTACCTAAGAGTTTTATAATTAGATCATCTCGAACCTTGCTTAAATGTGTTTAATAGGGCTTAAGTCTGCTATAAAAAGTACCAGGCTGCTTCAGAATGGTACAATTACAGTTAGAGGTAAGAAAAATAACTTTAAGAGTATCACCCCAGTGGCAAGTCCTTGTACTCCCAAAATAATACAATAGAGCACTTTTTTATGAGAATGTGTATCAGGGTTGGCTTGTCCTACACTCTCTCAAACTAGCTGGTTAACTAAATCACTGACTTATTTCAACTTTTATTATATTTACATATTAGAGGCATAGCTCTTCAAACCTAAGCTAAATACATCAGTTAGTGTTACCTATAAAAAGGACAGTCAGCAAACTTCCACCTCCTCAACACATGGATGTAAGTTAACCCCAGCTGTGCACCGACAGCCGTCTCCCTCAGTGTCTGTTCAGATTTGTTCCTTCAATCTGAAAACAGGCAACTCGCTGACAGAAGACAGATGGYGTTCAACATGCTGCACAATCATGAATTCTCTTAAGAGCTGACATTTTTTAACTTGTCCACCATTTCATTATTCATAAAGAACTCACTACAAAGAGTGTGATTGCTGCAATTTAGAGCCTATTGAAGCTTAAAGGTAATGCAATTTAAGCTTTAAGACAGCGTATTAATGACTCATCAAACTTAAAAACCCTACCGTGACATATGGCTAATGCAGATTCAGAGAAACCATTAAACTATTGTCATTTCCTTCTATTTCATCATAAAAGGCGCTATTCAGCTTGAAATAGCTTTCCCCTAATGGAGGACGTTGGGTGCGATGTAAAAGGTTTCTTTTTTTTTTTGTGACAAGACTGTGCAAGTTGTTGAAAGGCAGGCAGTGACATGAGAGAAAACAGGAATTTCACCTTCAGTTAATTAAAACATGGGAGCATTTTGTGCTGAATATTTTATTGTAGTGACAATGACCCAGCATGAACTAACCAAAATCTGACACCCCACCCCCTCCTCCAAAAAAAATAAATAAAATAAAAAATAAAATAAAAACAAGAAATACTTTGTCTTTGACGTTTCTCTTGTGTTCAGACAAGGAAACAATTGCAGTATTTGATTTTTTTTTTCTTTATGGTTCACTGTGTTGAATTAAAATTTTGCTCAAGAATTTATTTATTTATTTATTTATTCATTCATTTATTTATTTATTGTTAATAGGCAGGTTAAAGTAACTTGACCACAATGTGTCAAAGTAGCTTGTAAAAACACAGACTTTAATTCAGCAATCTCAAATTATATTGTTTCATAACTACTGCTGTTTTTTTCTGCTGAAACAATGCAGTGTGGGTTCTTAGTTTCGCAACAGCCTCATGACACCTCCACCAGTCATTTGTAATTATGCTTTGTAAGGTTTACATTTGTAACTCTCCACATGTGTAGTAAAATGAAAGGAAATTATAATAACTGAATTTTAATCTGATAACGGCCAGAACTGCTGCTAAAGGGGGTAAAACAGGGAATGGAACAGCAAACAGCCACCAGATAGGCGAGACAGAAGGGGACTATGGTGATGGCAGTCTCTTTGTTACCAACATTCAATGCACCGAAGGCTCCTTTCTTTCTCAGTCTGAGGTCCTTTGCCTCCATCAACAGCATAGATAAGTGCAAGTCCCACAGAGGACTGAAGGAAGAACTAGATTAGAAAGAAAATCTGATGCGCAGAAACGTCAGCTGTTCCCCAGGGACAGAGAACTGGTTTAATGTCAGCCCTGCACCTCGTCACTCTGACAAGAGCAGTTTCAATAAGTTAAAGAAAATGGCACCACTAAAGTAAAACAGTTTTAGAAATGGCTATACATATGTTTTTTTGAAGAAATTGCAAAAAAAGAACAGGAAAAGCATGAAAATTTGAATTATCAGTATTTTTATGTTATTAAAAACATAATTTGAACTTGTGTCAGGGGGTTCAAATCAAGATCAAGGGTGTTTTCACACCTGAAACATTTGGTCTGCTTTAAAAGGACCGGAATTTGTTCCCCTCATTGGTCCGGACCTTTTATGCAGGTGTGAATACAGTCATTCAAACCCTGGTGAGGATCAAACGACCGAAYGGAGACCCACTTTTGAGGTGGTCTCGATCCGCTTTCAAACAAACTCTAGTGTGGTTCGCTTCTGTTGTGCATACAGACCAGCCTCAAACCAAATCAACCACGGGAAACGTGCCTTTTTGGACTTCACGAGCAACTAAATAAAGAGTCATTGTGGGTCAGAGAATGTGGAGCATTTTGTCTCCTTCAGGTTGCGGCACACATTTGACAACGTTCTCCCAAAATTATAAGTACAGTATATCATCGCAATGAGCTGCTCTTGATATTCTTATTAGTCAGTTGTATTAAAAGCACTGTCTTTATTTCCTGATCTGTGCTCTGTCCCGCCCCCATCATTTCTGTCCAATAGGAGCAATGACCCTCACCTRCGTGGCTYTCTTTATAAAATATAGTCCACTTGCAAAAAGCACAATGTGAATGCAAACCAYACCAAAGATAAAACRTCCATTATTTGGTCCGAACCAAACAAGTGGACCAAAGGACTTTCCTCATAAAATTGCTTGAATAACTCATTGAGTCTCTGTATAAGWTGGCCCCTAAAAAGTTAATAGAAACATAAAGTGTTTGAGGCCATTAGACTCGCCCTGATTTTGCCTTCACATTGAGGAACATTAATAACTATAAAAATTCATGAAGGTACAGCTGTTGTAATCAATTCTTGTACTTTAGAAGTGCACATATTGATCCAGCAGGTACTTAATAATTTGAATTGGTGTGTAGCAGACCGAAATCCAGCCTCAGGAAAAGGCTTGGATGATATTTAATATAAAGATTTGTAACAGATGTGAAATCATAGAGCAAAGCTAATGAGGCAAAGCTTCCTGCCTGGAAACRACACGCCGATTTGTTTCCACTGGTGATTTTAAAGGTTTGTAATGAATTGATAAAACCATAATRATGACACATAACCACAGACTCTCACTTTCTGTCTTAGGTTTTGCAAATCCAGCAGCCAGTCATGTAAAATGAAGGCAGTCAACACCAAACAGTGTGTAAAACATGCATCAACTGCAGTATATTAAGCAACAATAAAGAGCTTAGAGGTGAAACAAATGGAGGTAAAACGTTCTGAATCTACGAGGAACTCATTATTTTCTCTTGTGCCCTGTTTCAGCCAGTGAACTCACTAGAGTTGTTTATTTTATTTATTTTTTAACTTTTCTACTCTGAAACCACTTGAACTGGTTTAAAAAAATCTAATACCCTGTAAGATTAAAAGTGGTTACCATTCTTTTGAATCCATTCACGCATAAATGGCTGAACCTAATATAACCCTTCTTCAGACCTTTAACTAAACTAATAAAATTGCAAAATAAAAAAAATTATTTATGGGGCTACAAGTTCCTAATAAGAATGTGAGTCATTGTGCATCACATGAAGCTTTTATATGTTAGTATTTAGTAATTTGTTCAACAAAAGTCTATAATTTCACAAAAAAAAAAAACATTCCACTGATCTTGCAAACACTGTTTTACTTTCCTGTCTGAAGACATGAAGAAAACTCAGTTTTTGCCTAAATCTAATTTGACCAAATAAAGTGATTTCTTCCTTCAACAAATCCTCCTAAGTGCCAAATATGAATTTATTCAAAAGCTTATCCTTGAGTAAATGTAAGCTCTTCAGGCACTGGTTTTTTCTCAGCTATTTTCTATCATCTGTTAAAAATACAAATGTGTTGAAAATTTATTTGTCAGAATAAATAATAATTTATCAAATAAAATGGAAGGCGGTGGGTAAAAAAATGCTGGAATATCTCGAGGAGGGGCTGGGTATCACAATATAATTTAGTCTCAGCTCTTCATCTTYCACTTATTATAAGGCTCGAGCTGGAACCACTGTCACCACTCTCCCAGGTGACGGACTGTCTATTAACACATCACCTGCAATGGAGAATAAAACTTTAMAGCCTGGACATCTTGCATTTATCTGGCATGTCATAGTGTTTAAGTCCTGGAAGATGTCTGCASATGGCTCAAAGGTTTACTGGGAGGCACACAAATTTAGAGCTCTAATAGATTATATTCATTACATGAACAAGTGATCACTTATTGGTTTGATTTAATTCAAGGTGACCACAACTACTTCACATTGGTCCAAACAGAAATGGCTATACCTCAGTTAATTTTACAGATATGCAGGTAAAATTTGATGTGGCCATAGCTGAGAGTCATTAGCCACACGTACTCTGGTTTTGCTGTCGTTCATGAGTTTCGGAATATAGTCTCCAACCAGTAGCTCATGAGCTCATTTTAAGTAGCTCTTCGGTGCTTGTAAAAAAATGAGTAGCAAAATTTAATTGTCACTGGCCAAACAAACTTTCATTTATATCCAATCAACCCATGGATGTCCCTCCCCCTTGGCTGTCAATCAAACAGYATGGTTGAACGGCAGCCAACCACATGATGCACAGTCACATGGTTGTTCGGCGTTCATTTTTGCACACCTTTCATAGCCCCTTGAGACACACCGTGCCGAGCTCCTGGGAGACCCCTCCCRCTGCAGCATACATCCCTGCACAGGGTTTCTTCCCGCTAGAGTCTTCGATGGGGACCCGTCACCCGACGTTTGTGCACAAATCTGTCCCGGTTAAACCCAGAGTTCTTAATGCGAAGTACACTAAAATATGAATGGATAAACACAAAAAGTGCATTCATGAAAATTCAGTGTTCTTTGTGATGGTTTTATGTGAGTTGAAAACAATGTTTTATGTGTACATTCAAGCAAAACAAGCTTATTCCAATGGTTTAAGTTTAAGTTTAAAATTAAATGCTGCAAAAGTAGCTCCTGGACAATTTAATTTTGTGAAAGTAAGGTTGGAGACTCCTGGTCTAAAACAGGAAAGCAGCAGGAAATATGCATTCCTTCAAGCAATGTTTAGCATGCACATGGCACTTTATATTGTGAACAAGCTAACGTCAATTATAACATTTGAAAAACACAAGCTAGTATAATTATGACAATATCTCAGCCATTCAGCTAAGAGCACTTCATTATATATAAAAACATCAGGGCTATGGGTACAATGAAAGAAAAAAGGCTTTGAAATTATAGTTTAGAAATGCTTCCTGCTATCACCAAGGAAACCTATAAAACAAAGTGATATAGTCACCAATTAAAAATGAACTTTTTCTTGAAATGCACAAGAAAAATCAATATTTGCACTTGCGGTTCATGTGTGCATTCACAACAGATGTCAACGAAACCACTTTACTGACGCCAACTGTCAGCCCTTTGACAAAAAATGTGAGTTATAACCCTGCACTTTCCACCTGCACCACTTCTCCTCTGTTGTTAAAGGGAGCCTATTCAACTGGAATAAAGGACTACATCATAGAAATGCTTTATATCCATCAGCATATGTGTTACCTTTGACATTCTCCTGAGTCTATAGAGCTRTGAGAAGAGGAAAAGAAGATTGACAATCGTATAATGGAGCAAAAATCATTACTTAACTGCCCAACATTATTCATCTTCTATACCTGCTTGCTTTGTGCAGATATGACAGGGACTCACAGGGTACGTGCYTGGTACTTATGGGTTAAAGACCAGGTGCACCTGGTACTTACCTGTTACATACTGAGATCAGGCAAAGTGACTTGTTACCTGGTAAATGTGTYACATTCAAAACATAAATATGATACTTTTACTTGTTAAATCCAAACATTAACACCCTTTTACAAGTTTAAAATTTTTATATGATCAGAACTCAATGAATGGAGTTGTTTACGCACTCTAAAAATGAAACATTGCATTTAATTACCAAAGATATGTGTACTGTTTCCAATAGTTACCGATAAAGTTTATTAGCAGGATCTCTGTGTAAACGCCGGCTGATTTGCAGTCAAGCCAGCTGTCTATTTAAATGATGAGGGCTGATATGAAAGCAAACAAACTGCAATTTCAGTCTGAAATGATACAAAAATGACACAAAATTATGTACACTAGGTTGCCTTCAGGCCCAGGCTGCCATTGCAAAAGAGATTTGTGATTTCAATGGGATTTGCCTGGTTAAATAATGGAAAATAAATAAATGAACAAATAATCAAATAAATAAAATAGTAAAGGTTCATTGATGACCAGCTGAGGGGACCAGGACATCTATGGTTACTGAATGATGCACGAGAGAAGAACCTTCTGGAAATTACCTCGTTATCTCGAGAGAAAAAAATAGAAAACGGCCACTCTTTGCTACCGTAGTATAACCAGTTTGGTTAAGTAAATTCAATCCTTCATTTCTAGAGTATGTGTGTAAAATGATTTTTACGTTCCCAATTTTTATGAGTGGTTTTACAATTTTTACTTATTATTATTTTATCATGTATAATATGATCTCGAGTAAAATCTGAGGATCATTTTTTGAGCTTAAAAAAGCATTATAAACTTGAATCATCATGTCATGAGCCGCCACTCATTTCAGACTGACTTCAGGATTTTTCAGCCTTTGCAGTGCACCCTCTAGTGGGGAAACATTATTTAGGGAGAGACACTTGTGTGGGTGTGTTTTGCTGCAGAGCTGCAGAGGACAAGCAGCGGAAGTTTCCGGTTCAAGCTTAGGTTATAGTCGATGCAACGCACAGGGCGCGAGGGGGTTTGCGTCAAAAGTTACGCAACTGCGGCGTCCCTGCCCCCGTGCGTTGGCCCCACGTTGTGTCCTGACATGTGGTCGTGCACCTCCAATATTTTGAAGCTCCGCAAAGGCTGCGCACCACTCGTCGCRAAGGTGCTTTCGCTGAACAGGTCCAAATGTACCGGCATCTGTATGATCCCTCCATGCGAGATCATAAAGACAACCAGATGGCACAGAACTCATGGAAGGAAATGGCAACGGCTTTAAAGAAAGATGAGTTAATGTGCTGAAAGACATGGAAAAATATTTGCGACCTGTTTGTGATCCTAGAGGAAACAAACCAGTGTGGCTCGCTCAGTTCAGGAAGCACAGAGAAACAGATAATATGGAAAAAGAGGAGGTAAATGTGTTTACTTTATGTGTGACATCAAGCGTTTCTTCTTCTACACTTCTCCCGACTACTTTTCCGCTGGTTTCRCACCGTACTGCCRYCTGTCGGTGACGAAAGAACAGCGATAACATGAACGTCAACTATGTTTTCACACAGCGCGCRGCTCAGAAGCGGGCGCACTCCGTGACAACCCAAAATGCGACTATAAACCCAGCCTTCAGTGTGTCACTGAAAATACAATCCACTCCCAGACCAGAGCAGAGGCCGTTTGGTAAWTTATTATGATGGATTTATCAGAGCACCCAAATGAAGCCCAAGTCTTTTTTAACATTGCCATGATTAACAAGCAAAAGAAAAAAAATTCTCCTCTGACTCTGGTAAGTAAAAAAAACTATGGTTTGTATGCTTTGCTATGCATGATTTGCAATGGTAGGGAGGGGGAATATTTCAGTTATAGGATGAAATATTGAAACCTATTGTACATTTAAAAAGTCATTCTAATTTTACTCCTGTGTATAATACATTGATGATTTTTTGGGGTTAAATTTCTTATATTTTACGTGAATACGGTAAGTACTTTTCTTGTGAGTGTAAATAATTCTTACTCGTCTTTTACAGTTGAGATATTTTTACTTTTACTTATTGTTTTTACGTAACCCTCCATCTAAGTACCAAGTATGCATCTAGATGGGTATTACATATCATATACTCTGTCAAAACCAGGTAAACACTTGTTAAGTAGCAGGTACATACCAGCCTGTAATATGAGTTACTACTAAAAATTGTGTGCTTAATTCTTTAATACATATATCTCAATAAACTTTATAAGGCAGAGTTGGAAGAGAGGAAAAAATAGACAAGCAAGCTTGAGTCTGTGAGCAACAATGTTTTCTCCTCAGTTTGGCAGCACAAATGCCATTCCATTAGGAGGAGAAGGTCAATTGTATATATCACCSTTGTTGTGTTGAATGATCAATTGAGATGCAACTAAAAGATCATCAATTGACAAAAGACTAATATTGATCTAACAAGTCTGTAGGTGGCTAAAATATTTTCAGCCCGCATCACTTTAACAAAAGCAGTCCCAGAGATAAAGCCATAAATCCTAAGCCTTTAATGAGCATGATAAATTTATGTAATTCTGAATTATTACACATAATTAGCAGGTGTCTGAGATAAGGGCATTTGTTTATCTACATTAATTAACACAGAGGTGACCTATGAAGAGCTGTTTCGTTATAATGGCATTACAACTCCAAAGTACCAAGGGGAATCCTTAAACACTGTCTGATACTTTTTGGCAGTTTGGCTTAACAGTGGGCTTTGTTTTAGCTAATTATACAGCGTTATTCCCGAGGCCAGAATCAGATTACCAGTTTAGTCAAAACACTTATGTCCAATAAATATGTAAAACATAAACACAGAGCATTTCGCCTACAGGTATGCCCCGAACTTAAACGAAGCCGACATGGACACGAGTCAGTGTGAAATCTCCCAGGGAAGTCTAGTTGGGAAGAGTCGTCCCTCACCCCCCCTCCTCCCCCACCATCGATATTTGAATAATGTATGAGGATCTGGAGACATCACTTAGAGATGCTGCCAATATCAGCCAGAGCCCTGCCCACCCATGTGGCTGCTGCCCTTTACCACAACCTTTAAAAGGTGGATTCCCTGAATGCACACGCAATTGTTTTTTAAAATACCCAAACAATTAGGATAAAAATACGTCACTTTAGCTCTCGCTGTATCGTGAGGAGGCAGAGGGTGAGTTTTGTGTGTGGAAGACCAAGGAGAATTTCTGCACGGATGTAGGAAGAGGGAATGCACTGTTGGTCTGTTTCTCCTTGAACTTGATTTATTGGGTTTCTGTAATGTTGGTGTTGTTGGTAATGTCCCAAGAGTGCAGGCAGCTGGTAGAGGTAGAGTAAAATTTAAAAACTTTGCTTTTTAACAAGCAAAAAAAAAATTCTATGTAGGGACTTGAAAAGTTGGACAAGAAACCAAGACTGACACACGAGGATATAAAGACTGACGTGTGTGACAAGACAAGACGGAGCAGCTGAGGGAAAACAATAGTTGGGAACATGAAAAACAAAACCTAAAAATACCGGCTCAGACTAGTACCTAAAAACAAGAAGCTCTGGGAAATGCAAACAGATAAAAAAAACATGACAACTGCACCAAAACCTTTACAGTTACTCAGATTTAACCTCGTTCATTCAATTCTAATAAGTTTTACTTTCATAAATAAGCAATCAACACTTATTTTATTTCATYATTTTATTATTTGCTTACATTATTACTAGGGGTGCAATGATACAGAAAATTCACAATTCGGTTCAGTTCAATACTTTATTCTCACGGTTCAATATTGTTAAGATACAAAAAAGAGAAATTTCCATGCCCTTTTTAACTTGTGATTTATTTAAATTAATTATGAACATTTRTTTAACCTCAAAAATACAGTTTTTAAATTTAATGTTGCTGAAACAGCAAGTTTCTCAGTGGATCTGTGTCAAAGGTCAAAGGTCAAGGTCATTTATGATGATTTGTAATACAAAACTGGCTTTTTTTTCTAATTCATCGACAGTGCAAATAAAATACCTGGTTAAAAAAAGGAAACTTAAGTATTGTTTTGAATGATACAACACAAGACTGAATTTCCTTAACATGCTAAATTATATTAATTAGTTGTGTTTCAAAGGCAGACATGTCTAGGGCAGGTGGAGGCATACCAATCAACACTTCGGCATTGAGATCCACGGTGTTTGGATTGCATTGGTTACTGAGTTTCTTTTCTTCTAATGTGCTATATGAATTAAAAAATGAATTTGTTTTGTCTAACTGCTTATTAACAAATGCCATTTGCTGTTACATTTGTCTCACAAACCAGTTTGCAATGCACATCCTCCACTGGGCTTTAGAAGCATAAAAACACAAACAGTTTAAAACAGATCAAAAACAGAATAAAGCATTACAATTATCAAAACAATTTATAACACAAGATGAACACAAATCACAATAACATAAAAATAGAGGCTGTTTTCCATGACTACAAAACTGGTCATCCTTTAGAAATTATTTCAGACTGATCCCAGTCAGAAATGTGTTTCTAATCTGCAGGAAGCAAAGACCCGCATGTTAATCCCTCATAGTGAAAAAAGCTGTTTGTCCTAAAGACATTTTGCAAAAAAGGCACGTTACAGTCTGCAGAGGCTGCACTGTGAGATGCTGAGTGAGGATCTGAGAGGAACCAGGTCACTGAGCATCTGAGGAGCACCCCCATTTAAACATTTAAAAATAAATGTAAGATTAGAAAATCCAAAAATCATTTAAATTAGTCTTGGGTTTCTTGAGAAGATGACAGTAATGAGATCTGATGGGTTTTCTGTTCAAACTTTTAAATCCTCATTTATTTTTATCAACCTTTAAGGCTGGATGATGGCGGACGCTGCCTGAGACCAAGAGGTCACACAGGAACATCATAAAAATAATAAATCACAAAGTAACCATTTCCTCTCGCCTCTGTTTGCAAGAGGAAATGGTAAACAGTCTCTAATAAATCTAAAAGCATTCAACTTTGATTTTGCAACTCTGTTTACCATCTTAACATGATTTAATTTTCATTTTCTATTAAAATCTAGGACAGAACCAAAATATTTTACTTCTGAAACTTGYTTGAACCTTAAATTTAAAGTAATGCTTTTGTTTAAAACCAAACTGTTGATATGTAATATAT